>NC_056742.1:409893491-410148491 GCF_019279795.1 Protopterus annectens | reverse complement strand
AAGTCCTCTTTCTCACCATACTGCTGCGATTACTCTCAGGAGCCATTTCTTCCCTATCTCAGCCAACATCTTTATCGTATCTGCTGTGACCTCATCTGAACCCATTGCTTTCACTGATTTTGTTTTCTTTAGTGTTCTTATTTCTCAGGTAGGCTCCTCCTCTCCTCTAACCTAGGTTCGGTTTGGAGCAGTACAACTGCTGTGGGGGTTTTCATAATTCAGAAGCCGCTGGAAGTACTCCTTCCATCTGGCTTTGATGTCCTGTACACTGATGAGCAGGTTGTTGCTGGCATCCCTTATGACGGGTGTCTGACTATCTTCTTCTTTCTGTGTTTGCTTTGTAACCTGATATCTACTGGCTCACTTTCCAGACGATGGTAGAGTGCCTCTGATGCCTTGTTCTTTGCTGTTGCAATTCCTCTTAGCCTCTTTGATATAAACCCATATTTTTGGCTAACAAACGATATGGTTCTTGAAAAGCCAAACTTCATATGGTTGGGACCATAAGTCTAACTTTCAGAAAATTAAAAATATTTGTATGGAGATTGTGGTACATTAGGGATCAGGGAAATTACACTTTTCTCCACTGTAGTGTGATCTCGGAGCTGATATATATATAATTTTCAGGAGGTGTGTGGGCATACATTTTTTTTTTTTTTATTTGAGGTTTTGGAAAGTGGAACATATGATCTTGATCATATGATGTTCAAGTTTCCAAAAACTCGATAATCTAACAAACTAGTTAAGATCTCACTTTCATAGTGTCCCAGTTGGAGGGTGGCCATAAACTGGGCTGAATGAACCTCTAGAATAGTAGGAGGAATTTCAGTAGATTTGCAAAATGTAGCAGAAAAAATTCTCAGTAGATTTCCAAAATGTAGCAGAAATAATCTCAGTAGATTATCTTCATTTCTGATCCTATATTTAAATGAAGCATTCAAGCGCTACTTAAGTGTACAAAGAACAAGGTTAGAAATTCTAACATGTTAAGTAAAACTGATGGGTGTCTGAGGCAACCCACCAGTCATATCAGGGTGGGTGTGAACATTTAGTGAGGGCCTTCTGATGTCATGGTGGGCTTGCCAGGGAGCCTGTGGGTGGGGTTAAGCAAAGTATGTATGCGCTGACCTTTGTTTTAATTGGTCCCATAAAAAAGCATTTTATCCAATCAGACCTTACAAAAAATCCAGATTATGGTAATAAATCTGCTAAACATTGAACACTAGTGTGTGTGGCACTTTTGGGAGTCCTTCATCAGGACTGCTTCAAACTCTCAAATCCTAAAACAGTTAAGTTATATCTCCAGAGTGTGCTCCCCTGTATGGTAGTGTTTTATGTTGGTGGGTGCTATAGGTGTTTTAGTCCCCTGTTTTCCTTGCCAGGTCCTGTCCCTGTGCTGGTGGTGGGTCTTGGGTGAGGTCAAGGCCTGTGGCTAACAATTGTCCTTGGAGTGATGGCCCTGTGGAAACAGAGTATGTCTGTTGGTAGGTCCTAGTGGTGTCATACATCCCGTGTCCTGGTTTTCTTGTCTAGGTGAGGTTCATTGATCCACTTGCTGTGCTCTGTGTGGTGTTAGTTAAGTGTGGTGCCAATATGTCTGGGTGTTGTGGAAAAAACTGTTGTAGTGTGTTGGAATTATGATCTGAGACCCAAGGTCTGATTGGAGCTTGGTTTATTTTAACAGAGGGAGAATGATGTTTGGCATTGTTTAAGTCACTTCTGAGCTTCTTAAGTTTCCTGTTTCTGATTCTAACCTTGAAATTAGTGACCCTGTCTTTGATTAGTTGGAAAGTGTGACTGTGGATGCGGAATTGGCAACAGTTCTTATCCAACTCCTTGACCACACCCATGGTTTTCTTCTGTTGTTCTCTGTTGTGTGCAAGCAAGAGGTCAATAAGTTTGAGGCTTGCATCTTTTAGGATGCTCCATTCCATTTGAAGGTTGCTGTCCAAGTTCCTGCATAGAGGCTTTTTATTTAATTTTAAGACCCTAGGAATCGGTCCCTTTGCCATTCAAGTGTTAAGATAGGATTCCTCCCATTTCAAGCAGACAAAGTCCTTTAGAGTATTCTCAAGTTGCCCAAAGCATGTGCCCATGTCCCAGTTACTTCTGCCATTGGGTTAGAGTATGTCTACTTCCAGTTCAAAGTTGGGAGTGGAGAGAGAGTCTTTGAACCATGAGTTCTCCATGAACATTCGGGGTGGTGTGAGTCCACCACTAATGCTGTGATCCACCAGAAGGATCCAGGAGAAAACTCAGAAAAATCAGTAGAACCTCAGACTGGTGAGCCCGGCCCTTAGACCCAGAGGATCTATGGGAAGAAACTAACAAACTATGAAGCATTCACTTTCAAAGTGAGTTCTTCACTAGTTTGTTAGTTTCTTCCCATAGTTCCTTTGTTAATTTCTTCCCATAGATCATCTGGGTCTAAGGGTTGGACTCGCCGGTCTGAGGCTCTGAAAAACTTGATAATCTGACATAAGCACATATATGTGTTGTGTGTGTATATGTAAATGTATGTGTATGTATATATATATATATATATATATATATATATATATATGTGTGTGTGTAGTATCTGTATATAAACAATATGTCTGTTTTTCAAATTCATCTGCATAGGTGCAGTAGTGGTATTTTACTTAAATATCTCAGAAATTAGTTTTGCTTTGCTGCTAAACATGCACATAGCGGCTCGTCATTTACCACAAGCTTATTGTAACTTTAAGGCAAATAAGTTTGAAGACCATGTGCAGCTTGCAGAATACTCCCTCAAGATGTGCCACCCACTTGCTGGGGGGGAAGCATGTCAAGCCAGGGATGAACTTGTAGGTACCTATCCAGTCATCATGGCCAGTCTTGAAGGAGACACAAATGTCCTTCTGCGTAACATGCAGCAGCAGTTTGCTCTAGAGCTCAGGCAACCACTGGGTAATGAAGCTATCCCTTAAATGTGTTTTATTCACATGTAAGTAGAAGTTTGTATCCTGGGTATGGATCTTTGTTTTGTCATGGGATGGCATAAGAGAACCATTATGTTGGGGTCTTTGAGCCGGAATGGCAGGCACAGATCTCCATGAAGACATCTGTAAAACATGAGTATAGGGATAAGGCTTCTAGTCTGTCTTGGAAGCTAAAGGATTTTAAGCCAGTAATTATCAGGAACCTTTAGGGCTTTCCTAGTCTTGTCTGGCTAGGTAAATGGTGAAGGAAGCATTGTTCTCTGTAATTAGTTTAATTAGGGAAGAGTACGTAGGGATTATACCATCTCTTGGCCTAGATGAGATGTTATTTAGAAATCACTTGTGCTAGATAGGATTTACCAACTATTGTTACCACATTGTGCTCAGAAGTGAGGGAATTGTTGACCTAGATTTAAGTTCTAGATGAGAGGTGTTTCCCAAAGGTGAAAATGATACACCTTTTTGCATTTAGTTTTAGTCCTTCAGTATACCATTGATGTGTAAGAACTAGTTTTTGCTGAAGTGCATCTGTACCACTAGAACTGATGATGACAGCCCACTTTCAGTCTTGGTAAGTTTGGTTAACTGTACGGCAGGGTTTGTTGTATGGTGGTTGGAAAAGTGTGTAGCAAAAAGGAGGGGTTCAAATACTGAGCCCTGTTTTATTCCACTAGTCATTTCTTATTTTTTAAATAGGCACCATCCACCTTAGTTCTATGACTTCCATCCTTCAGCCAGTTCACAATCCATCTTGTCATGTATACCTCTAGCTCTTTTTGTTTGTTTACAGTGCCAGTATGGTGTACAGTGTTGAAGGCAGTGGTCAAATCCAGGTGTGCTGTGTGGACTTGAGTGGTCACTGTCCACTTCCTCTATAATCTTCTCAAAGAAGTTTATCAAGTTGAGTAGACATGATCTGCCCTTGACTAATTCAAAATATTATGCATCCAATTGTATACGGTTTTTAATATTGTTTAACAGGTCAGATGTGATACATTCCATGGTCTGCCCTTTACTAATGCAAATTATTTTGGATTCATTGGTTAAATTTCGCCAAGTCTCTTAGGTTTCTAATACTATGACTGGAGTAGACACCATTCCTAATTCAATGTATGATTAAAGCTTGAGAAATTAGTATCATTTTAGTGTTTGATGTTAGCCAAAAGTGCTCTTTGCAGTACCTGCAGCATGTCTAGAATTGACCACTTCTACAGTTCATATGGAGTTACATGTATTGGTAACATATTTAAATAAGGTTGTGAATTCTTTATCATATTCAAATATCTGAGGTGTACTCAGTCAACAAAGTGACTATAACTGCTTGGTTGGGGCTGAGTCTGCCTGTGAATGAGAGTGACATGCCCTCTTGTTGTTTGCTCATTTTAAATGATTATTAATATGGCTTTGTATAAATGGTGTGCATTTGTGTGACTGAAGTTAAAATACTTTGCTATGGGCTTTATATGCTTGTGTGAAGCAAACTTGAAATACCTTATTGAGGCCATTATTTTACCACACTCCCTATCTGAAAAGCAAACAGTGAAGAATGTGCTATAGTTGCTATGTGTTGGGAGCTGTCTGTGGATGAAAATGATTAATCCTTCTGTCATGATCAAGTTATACAGTCAATGGTTTGACTTTGCAGGATTAGTGTGCCTTTTTAATTCTATTTTGTATAGTTTCCTAAGAAAAATTTTACAACAGTCTGGCACATGACATGTGCGCATTAAGTAAAGTGACAATAATTGGTGGGTATATGCATTGTTGGATTATAATGACAGCAGTTTGAAGATTTCATGGTTAAAATGTTTTGAAATGGTGTTATTAGTTAGAAAATTTATTTTCTTGCTAGAAGAATGAATATTCAGATTTAAAGTAAAACACTCAAACAGCTTTTACTTTATTAAGTAATAAATATAATTTAAAACAATCAGAAGGGTGATTACATAGGAGCAATTAAGCTTGGTCCTAAAAAAAGTGTGTGTGGAGCCATTTGTTTCAAAACCACCCAGTGCCCAAAGTATACTTAATCTGCCACTGATAAGACATATAAACAAGGGAAAGTTGTTTAACTAGGAAAAACAATGTAGGACAGCTCAATGTATATAACACAAGCCAGGTAACTCCAAAACCAAAAAAAAGGCTCAGAATACCTCAGTCTTCATTCAGTGTGATATTGTTCCAAGAGTCCTTAGAGTGCTGAAAATGATAACATATGGGACAGTTTATCCAGAGATGCTTCATATGTGGCAATTAATAAGTCTAAAACTTAGCAAGGAGTATTTGAATTTGATGAATGATTTCTTTTGGCTGGTGGAGGAGCAGCTGAAAATAGTATTAATGAACTTCAGAACAGGATTGTTGCCCATGACAGTTTTGATAGCTGTTGTAAACAGTATGAGAAAATTTTTGACCTTATGGCTGAGTTCAAAAAGAGGATTATTAGAATTAATGAGAATAGGTTAAGAGATCTGAATGACTTTCAAAGGAGGAATGTGTTTTGCTTGACCTAAGGAGGAACAACAGCATCCTCATTTACAACCATAATGAATCAAATGTCCACTATTTCTCTACTTCCTGTGGTTGATTCTAATTTGATTTCAGACTTAGATCTTTTGTGTTATCCATACCTGCTGATAAGGAGAGAAAGGAGCAGAGGAAGAAACCAAAGTCCACAAGGTCTGATGAAGATGTGTGCCAATTTAACCACTTACATGCTTGACAAAAATGAACTCTCCACTCTGAAGGCATGACTTCTGTCACTGCTAGGGATGGCAATATCTCTGATGTACTGACTGATTTAAGACTATTTACATGATAATTAGATTTAGAATCTATATTTGTTAATAGTAATGTGTATTGGACTGATCTCAGGAAGCCCAATACGTAATGCTGTTGTATAGGCCTGATGATTTATCACCTGGTTTCCTGTGAACGTGCAATGCACTGCTTGCAAAAATTATGTATAAGATTTCTTTTTTAATGAAAGAAAGTGTATTTAATCCACATTTTTAATTTACTGCGAATGAAAAAAAGACATTACAGTCATTAAGGAAGAACTATGACAAAGGTAGTGCTGTAGCAGTGATGGTGAATCTGGGAATTTTGAGGCAATGTTAGAACTGTCTCATGTACATGGACAACCCTCTCCTCCTCCAAACAGGTTCAAATATATGTGAAAGATGCAACTATTTAGCCAAACTGGAGGCTGAGCTCTCTCATCTCAAAACTGGTGTAACCAGTCAGGAGGAGAAGGTAACCTCACACAACACAATTCCAGTATCACATAGTCCCACCACATCAGCGAACCAAACACATAAATACACAAAAACATACTCTGAGGCTCTAAATAAAAATCTACCTAAGCAACAGAGACCTCCAAAGCAGACATCCAAGCAAACGCTACCTCAAAACAAAACACACACAACACATAACCCACAAAGTCAGTGTGCCAAGCAGCCACAGCCCTTAAGGCTGAATAACACACCTGATACTCTTGTTATAGGTGACTCTATTGTCAGACACACTGACGTCCTGCTCACCAGGCTGAATAAAGAGAAGGTCACAGTGAGCTGCCTGTCGGGTGCTAGGATCCGACACATAACGCAAGCACTCAGGTCACTCCAAAGCAAATACAAATATGACTCAGTCATTGTACATGCTGGTGTGAATGACCTGAGACGTACCTCCCTGGACTACATGAAAAGAGACATAGAGGAGCTCTCTGATCATGTAGCCCAGGCTGGTATGACCCTGACCTTGAGCAGCATCTTACCCTCACCTAGAATGATGCCGCAGTACAAAGACAAAATGATCGATTTTAACAATTGGCTAAAATTTTGGTATCATTCAAAGGGGATCCAGTGTCTGTCAGCCTGGGATGACATGCTCGACAAGCCACATTGTTTCGCTAGGGACGGCTTGCACCTGTCACCACTGGGCTTTCGGATATTGGCAAAGGCTCTTGCCACCCCCATAGTGCCTTTTTTAGGCAAGGCTCAAAAGTCAAACCCACCCCCATAGACAGCACAAGGAACAAGAAACTAAGGGTAATGCTGCTAAACGCCAGAAGTCTTAACCTCAAGATGCACGCACTCGAAGCTCTCCTCAGTATGGAGAACATCGATATCTGTGCAATGACAGAAACCTGGTTCAAGGCTCCAGAGAGCACCCCAGTACTACCAGGGTATACCTCGCATCATGCTTTTCGGCCCCAAAACCCAGACCGAATCACAAAAGGAGGGGGAGTTTCCATATTTATCAAGGATATTCACACCTCCAGGTTAGTGGCATTGCACGAAGTATCGGAGACCATCCATGTGCAACTAACAGTGGGCAAGACTGCTTTTCAGTTTATAGCATCCTACAGACCACCCTCTCAAAGTCAGGAATCCCATTCGGCCTTCCTGAAAACATTGGAGAACATGAAGATCTCTCCGAACACCATTATATTGGGTGACTTCAACTACCCAAACATTGACTGGGAGCACTACTCAAGCCTCAGCACCTTAGCCCAAAGATTCCTGGAAATTATAAACTCAAATGCTATGGAACAACTAGTCACCACTCCCACAAGAGGGGACAACATACTAGACCTGATAATTACCAACATGGGGACTCTATGCTCCACACCAGAAGTATATCCCTCATTGGTAAGATCAGACCATAAATTAATTTCACTGGATGTCCACATCCCGACCCCAGCCCAGAAAACCACAGTGAAAATCTTCTCAAAAGCGAACTTCTCAAAACCGAAGTGGAATCCTTCAAGGACCCAGGGCCAGTGGAAACTACAGCCCATACTGCAGAAACCTATATAAATGCATTCTACGGACATCTCCAGGAATGCATGGATCATGCTATCCCAAACAAAACCAAGACCCAATCATCCAAAGGCAGGCGTCCAGTCTGGTGGACCCCTGCCATAAATAAACTGTACAACAGAAGGAGGAAGCTACTACATGATAGAGCAAAATCCCTAATAGGGAAGGCATCTCTGATCAGTACTAGCAAAAAATTACGATCCCTCATAAAATCCTCCAAGGCCAGCTTCGAGAGAAAAATTGCACAGGACACCAAAGACAATCATAAGGCTTTTTTCAGTTATGTTAGAAACCTGGGATGCAACTCCCAGACTTGTTCTGAGTTGATTCTAAACGACAAAAATACACTGAACCCACAGACATCGCCAATATCCTGGCAGACAGGTTCAGTGCAAACTCCCCCCCCCAAAAGAGCAAGTATCTATCCCGGCAGAGGGCTGCCTCCCAAACATCTCAGATGCTCAGGTGAAGGCTGCCCTCTCCAAAGCAAAAAACACTGCTTCCATGGGACCAGATGGTGTCCCAGGTTGCATCCTACATGAACTACAAGAGGAACTAATCCCTCAAATAAAACAGCTATACAATCTCAGCCTCACTACAGGATATGTGCCCACAGAATGGCGTACAGCAACAGTGGTCCCACTCCACAAAGGTGGAGCCTCTATGGACCCTGGAAACTATCGCCCCATAAGCCTGACTAGCTTAGTCTGCAAGGCTATGGAGAGGATCATCATGGAGCTCTCATAAACAAAGACATTGGGGACCTACAGACACTAGATCCTACCCAGTTCGGCTTTGTCAAGGGCAGATCCTGCCTTTTGAACCTGGTTGACTTCTTTGAAACAGTCACCAAAGCCATAGATGAAGGGAAGGTAGTCCACACAGCCTATCTGGACCTTGCAAAGGCATTTGACACAATACCCCACTCGGGCATCATAGATAAGTTATCCAGCTTAAATATAAACCCCTGTGTCACAAGATGGGTCGCAAACTGGCTCAAAGACCATACCCACAGAGTGAGAGCTGCTGGAGCCATGTCAGACTCAAAACCAGTCACAAGTGGTGTCCCACAGGGTTTTGTCCTGGGACCACTCTTGTTCAGTATATACTTTTCTGAGGTACAGGCAAACGTGGGAGGACTATGGCTCACCAAGTTCGCAGACGACTGCAAACTGGGCGCCATAATCAACTCTCCAGCTGACACAAACATCCTTCAAAAAGGTCTCACAGAGACAGATAACTGGCGCCAGCACCATGGTTTAAAGCTAAATGCCAAAAAATGTATAGTCATACCCTTTGGAAAAAACAATGTGCCCACAAATTACCACATAGGCGGAAACCCATTAAGTACAGAGAAAGTTATTGGGGACCTGGGGACCCAAGTTGATAGCAATCTCTCCTTTGAAAACCACATTGCCAAAGTGGTTAGAAAGACCTTCTACATAGCCCACCTCATCACGAAGGGTTTCACATCTAGATCAAGAGAGGTAATCATGCCCCTTTATTCATCCCTCATCAGGCCCATCATAGAATACAATGCCCCTTTTGGGATGTACCTTACCCGACACCTGCAGCAATTAGAAAGACCCCAAAAGTATCTCACCAAGAGGATCAAGGGTCTCAAACAGATGTCATATGCTGCTCGGTTAAAAAAACTCCAGCTCTACTCAGTTGCATACCGCCTACTTCGAGGCGATCTATGCCTGACATACAAAGCTATGTCAAATCCAGAATTAATGGACATGCTCCACCTCAGTAAATCTAAATCCCTTAGAGCCACACGCTCTTGAACCTCAGCACAGAAATAAATAGAACTTGCTGGAGGGACAGGTTCATAACCCAGAGGCTCCCTTCGCTCTGGAATAGAATTCCAGTTCATGTGAGGCAGAGCACCTCACTGAATCTCTTCAAGAAGAATCTCGATAAGTGGATGGGGGATCGTAAGTTTGTCCCAGGGATTACTCCTGTGTCACTATTAGACAGAGACACAGTAAACTAAACCTTAAAAAGGGCACAGTATACTCAAATCAAGGGGTGGTGTAAGCCAAACAGAATCGGGCTAAGCTTATAATTGCCCCAGGGCTGATAGCCTAGTATGAACCTATAAATGTTCATATTGGTTCCATTCAGAATATGCTGCTGGATAATGATACATATATTAATATTAGAGATGTAGAGAAATTGCAACAAATTAAATAATGAAGTATATTGAATGCTTATGAATGGAATTATTACTTTAGACTTACTAAATTATTTTTATTTCACATCCTATAAAACCAGTTTACACTGGCCCTTCCAAAATACATAAGAGTCTTCAGAACTCACCAGTGATTGTCATGGTCACAATGAGAACCAATATTGATTTATTCAGAAAGTATATAAAACAAGAACTATTAATTTATTTTTAAGCTATATGTTAACAGTCATTTTTAACGAAGTTGTATGAATGAACCAAAGAAGTTAAATGGTGCAGAAAGTTTACTTGTTGACATTAGATGTGGATTCTTTATTCACAGTCATCCTTAATGAGTATGGCATCAAATCTGTGAGGAAGTAATTGCGCATCCAGAGTTTAATCATTCTAAGACTAATATGATAATTGACTTGTTTATTATTTTGGTGAATGTTTGTTTTTAATTTTCACAAACAATTTTATTTGCAAAAAAAGGGTATAGCCATTGCTACTGCCATGGCTAATACATGTGCAATTATTGTTTTAGTGCTAGAGGAACAGTAATATATTTGTAATAATGTTAATAGATATAGATACAATTACTATTTTATAAAAGATTTGTAGATATCTTTTAAATTTGGTTTGGTATGGGAATATGTTCGATGATCTTCTTAATTACTTAACAGAAATGGTTTGATTTTTGAAATTTAACGTCAACATCTTATGAAATACAGTTTTTAGATGTGAGTATTGAATGGACTGAGATAGGCCCATTAAGGACTCTGATGTATAAGAAAGAGGTTAAAGGAAACTAAAGACAAAAAAAAGTAGTCGATGGTAGAAGTGTGTAGTGATGCTGATAACAACCAAGAACAAAACAAAATTCACCAACACCTCACCAAGATCACTCTTTTAATAGATTAACACTTTTGTTCATACAGTTCTGATGAATTTCATCAGATAAAAACACAACCCCAAAGGTAAATTTAAATACTAAAAACATTGGCTAGTTCTGATCGACTTACATGACATGGGCTAGTTTGATCACATAAATGTGAGGTTTTTAGTATTAAAATTCACTTTTGGGTATGCGTTTTTATCTGGTAAAACTCGTCACAAGTGTATATGAATGAAAATGTGTATATGAATGAAATGACAAGAAAATATAAATGAAAATGTTACGCTACTAAAGGATAGTGGAGTATCGGAGAAGGTTAAAAGAAACACTTATTTAGAAAGGGCAAGCATGCAGCCCCCTATTTTTATTTGAAAATATTTCTAAGGGATGAATGATTTAGGTTAGCAATATTAAATACCGCTGATGAATATTTGAATATGTGATTATAAAAGAATTAAGTACTAACTTCAAAAGATGTTGTAGACAGTGAGGTTATGGAATCAAAATGATACGTTTTGTCGAATAGACATGCTGACAGTAGACCAGTGTTTGGAAAAAAAAAGGCAGTTAGACTACAGTCATAGAAGTGTTTTGTGAATCCCCTTGACATACAGTACACATACAAATGTGGTAAAGAAAATAATAGCAGTGACTGGCACATGCTTAGTTATCTGACTGTGTTAGGCGATGCGATTGGCACATGCTTAGTTATCTGACTGTGTTAGGCGATATCGTTATGGCTAGATTATTTTCATATAACAATTCCATTAATTTAAAGTGATACCTTTAGTATAAAGAGCAAGATAGGGCAGTAGGTATAAGGACAGGAGGAAGGAAAGCCACAGTGCTATGCAATGTGTGTATTGTTAAGTATATAAGCAAGGAAAGATTCTTTTGTTCTTCCTGTAATGAAGAAACACTAGGATTTAAAGTGTACTGCAGCTTGTGATAATTTGGTATCTATTTGGCTGCTTGTGGAGAATGTACGTCATATTATGTGTACAAGACTAATCATAAACTAAGATTATGTGACCACCTCTCTGATATTAGGAGTGAGTTTGAAGCAAATGCATTGTATAGACATATAAACACGAGGGGTATGACTACTACTTTAGGCTCTATTTAAAAACACCTTTATTGAATTATCACTTGTGACACAGGCAAACTGAAATTTATATTAAATGTAATCAAGCCATATTGACAAGTTCACATTTGCAAACATTATACATCACATTGTTCTGTACAATATAATCAAGTTAACATTATGTAAATTGTTGAATTCCTGCCTTCTCTTCTTCCTCCAAAGCATTTTTCTGCATGCAATGTTCCCACAATTTCCATTTTGTATGTAATTTAATTTTTATATATGTTTCCTGTTCTTTTATCTCTGTTACAATGTTCACTGTTTCAGGTATGTTTGGTTTTGACTTTGACTTCCATTTTCTAGTAATGTTTTTTGGTAGTCACCATAATTACGTGTACAAGGGCGTACTATTTCTAGGCAATTCAATTGCTAAATCCCAGCTCAAAAAAGTTATTTTCTTAATTACATTCATTTGATTGCCCAGTATTCCTGACAGAATACTCTGTAGGGAATATTGTAAAGTCTGGCAACTTATTATATTCTGAAGACATTTGCTCCTAGGTAACTCTGTCTTCCCCATTACACCTCCAATATTTGCAATCTACTTGAGGAAAGGTTCTTCAGAGACTGCTGAAGGTATAAAAGTACCTATGCAAACACTTCAGGTAAAAATCCTAAATCTTCTAAATTTTGGTGCATATTTGGGAGCCATACATATGTCCGTCCATTGTATCTTTGTGAATTACTTATCTAATCTCTCACCAATTTCTTCTGAAACCCTTTGATCGATTCTTATTTTTGTCATGCAGTAGTTTATATGCACTACTAATTATCCCTTTTTTAACAGCAGCTCTTTGACTTGGGATTCCTTCATCCATTTCTGTTTATCTTTACTCTGATATAAATCCCTGGTATGGAAAGTCATTTCTAGCCTCAGCCCAAATGTCTTCTTGGCCTCTTTCCATTTTCTTACCGTTCTCTGTCTAATTCTTTACTCCCAATTCCTTGGTTCCTTTGTCAGCTTCCTCCAATAAATCCCAGTACCCTCTTGATTATTCTCTGTACCCTTTACTCCAGTCATTGCTATCAGCAGAATCTCTTTCCTCCATTCCTGTGTTGGCTCAGTTCTTAATATACTTTCTGTTACTTGATGAATATAATATTCTGTATGACTGCTGTTCTTTTTAAGGATCTGCATCAAAAATCCCACTTTTTCTTATTTCGTGAATTACCCCCCCCCCCCCCGTGGCATCATCATCCCTTTCCACATTGAATTGTAGTTTTCTGCTTGTGTTATGTATTAGAACCTTAACTGTGTAGCTCTAAAATATCTTTTCAAATCAGGTAATCCTAAACATCCTTGTTCTATTGGAAGGATCAACTTATCCCACATGACTGTTGCCCTCTTCCCATTCCAGATAAAATCCTTCAACCCTTTATTAATTACTATCTACAACTTCTCCATTAGTTGATAAAGTGTGCCTGACCAATGCATAAATCTCAAGGAACTAAAATAATTTTGTACTACTTGTATCTTGCTATCCATATCCATAGTCAAGAACTTCCAGTTTCTCAGTTTTTGTATTATCAATTTAGTCTCTTCACACATATCCTTAATAGAACACATGCTCCTAAATACTTCATTTCATCATGTCCCCATAAATATGGGTGTTGCTGAACCAATTCATGTGTGTGGGTACATAGTTTACAGTTATAGCCTTTGTTTTATCTTCATTAATTTTATATCCCAGAAATACCTGAAACTGTCTCAGAACATTGCACCACATTGAGAAGTGGTTCTGTCACATACAAAATAATATCTGGAAATAAAGCCACCATTTCTGGAATACCATACCAGTTGTATCCTTGAATTTCTGAGTCCCTTATTTTCTTTGCCAATGGTTGCTAATATAATGCAAATAACAAAAGGGAAAGAGGACATCTCTGCCTGGTCTCTGTGTTCAGACACAGCTTATCAGAGAGGAAACCTCACACTTTTGATTTTTGCCTCAGATGCCTCGTATATCCTCCTAGTTAACCATATTATTGTATCACAAAATGAAATGCTTCCATTGCCCTGCTCATAAAATCCCAGCTTACTCTGTCAAATGCTTCCTCTGCATCAAGACCCACCAACAGCAGAGGTATTTTTTTTACATTCTACTTCCCTCTTGATCATCATTGTACTTTTAATGTTGTTAAATGTTTGCCTCCCCCTCAAAATGATATTGATCCATATCAGTCAATATTGGCAATACATTTGCCATTTTTAGGTATTATAGACATAAATAATTTTATAAACATGGCGGGTTAAGTTGAATGCCTGTTATCCCCCTGGGCTAAACAACAGAGAAGATTTTGTAGCCTACTTGAAAAAGAAAGGGTTAAGACATTGAATTTGAATGTCATGTGATGATAATTTTTAGTATTTAATGAATGGAGTGTGATATTTTAATTCAGTCTGAAGAAGTCTTGTGTATGAAAAGATGAAAGCGCTTACTGGATTTTTGCATTAAAGCACAGTTTGGTTTATCACTGAGTTTTATTATTTTTTAATTTTATAAACATGGTTTAAAATTGAAATGGGGTTATATGAAGCTGATGGTTGTTTGCCATCTGCTTGTATTACAGCCACCACAGCATTTTTTCTAGGATGTTGGTGTTTTCCCTCCTTTTAAAATGTTGTTAAACAAAACCTTCAAGATCTTTACCAATTTCTTCCCTCCTAGAACTTTCATCAGAATGCAGATTGGATGTATATCATTTTATCTCATCTCCTCCTATCTTAACTGTTAATTGTTGAACTTCATCTACCTTTAACCTTGGGACGTTTAAGTGTTCCATAAATATTTCCATTTGTGCTTTTTTCTTTGCTTTCCTACTTCTCTGTTTTAATAGTTTTTCATAAAATGTCCAAAATACCTCTACAGGATCTTTGGTTACTTTTCTTGTTATACACACCCTAAGTTTGGCAACAACGTTTTCTATTTTCTGTTGCCTAATTCATTGTGCCAAACATTTTTGTGTTCCAGAGTTATCAGAAAAATACAATTGCTTAAAAGCAATCTTTCTAAACACATGCATATTTTCCAGGTACTTCGTTATTTTCTCTTTAGCACTCTGCAATGCACTAGTTCTTGTTCTGTGAGATTCCCCTTATTCTGTAATACTTTAACCTCTGTTTGGCTGGAGCTGTATAACTGCTGTGAATGTCATAAGATGGCTCTGACAGAAACATAAATGAGTCCATCAAAGAGAATAGAATCAGTCCTATTACAGCAGGTATGAGTATGTAAGATGACTGGAAATCACAGTGCTGCCATTATATTTCAATGGAATGAGAAAACACAGCCACATACTTATGTCTAGTGTGACTTGACTTGAAATGGATTCTGAGAAGGGGAAATAAAAGCAAGAAAACAAGATCCCATTAATATGGCAGGCCTCATAATGATGGCTGTTCTGTGGAAAATCATATTACAATTTTATAAGAAGCACTTAGACTGATTCTGATGCATTAGAATAGCCCATAAAACAAATATAAAATAAAACACATTTTTGAGTTCTAAGCTGGACTGTTTTTTAAAAATATGGAATACATTTTAAATTCAGTCTAAATCCATGTAATCACTCTTGCCATAAAGTAAAAAACAGTATGCGCATTAAGAGGTTTGAATATCATTTGGCCACCTGTCCCTAGTTAGTGATAAAGGAATAGGGGGAACATGTCCATTATCTTGCCTAGGGCCACTTGTGACTGTGATCCACTGAGGATATTTTAACTGCACTTCTTTCTATTAGTCTGTGATGATGTATGTTTTGGATTATGTGAGCACTTCAGAATGCTCACCTGATAATGAGTTATCACCTTTTAACTTCAAGGCAACTAAATAATAATATTAAAAAAAAACATAAGTGTGCAGTTTGTCTAAATTTGACATAGAAGCGTTAACAATCTAGCACTCTGCAACTGGACATCTATAAAAACACTACTCTTTGATGCACTATTCAACACAACATTTCATAATATACTAAATCAAATGAAATGGAAACCAGCCCATTGGTTAACTGAAGAAACCAAATAAATAATAGCCCTAAGGGATGAAGCACAGAATAATTGGCTTAAATGCAAAACACAAAGTGCCTACCGAGACTTTGGACCACACAGGATCTGTAGCAAGTGTAAAGTTAAAAAAGTCAAGTACTCCCACTATAAACTGCTTCAACAAAAACAGCAAAAAAAAAAAAAATTCAAAGAACTTCTGGTTCTCCATAAATAAACTCTTTCATTCTGGTCACTCAGCCACACTAAACCACCAAACAATAATACAAACAGCATCGCTTCTCAATTTATTTCCGATTTTATAAAAAAGAACTGCTCTTGCTCTCTCCTTACTCAGGGATAAGCCTCCTCCCTATTCACAGTATCACTAAAACCAGAAAATTCACCAGGCCAGTTAAATTTTAAGCCTATCCCTACAACACTAATAAAATATGTACACATATTAAAACCAATCACCTTAGCAGCAGTTTACCTGCACAGTTTCTAAAAACCATTGCAGACATCCATGCCTATCCCGTCTCTGTCCTTCTAAACTGTTGCATCTTTGAAAACTACATCTCTAACCTCTGGAAAAAATCTTTTATTATATCACTGCATAAAGGAGGAGCACCTGCAGAATTCATCAGCTATAGACTCCTGGCTATCTCTCCACCTTTTTCAAAACTCCTTGCACCACTCTTAAAATACTTTATAGACTACAACCTCTTGTCCAAAATCCAGCATTGACTTTGTCCCAAGCATAGTACTACAACTGTCCTCCTTAGTTTCACTGACACTGTAAAGCATGAGCAGAATTATAGTCACTTGCTATCATTTATTTATTTATGACCTATCAAAGACACAGTCAACCACCAAAGTGTACATCTAGAACTCTCATCACTTAACCTCTTTCACACAGCCTTATCATGGCTCCACTGCTATCTCACAAACAACAGTTAGTCAAATGCTAGCAAGGTTTCTCACCTTCTTGTTTCCATTAGTGTCCCATAATACTCAGATATTGCCCCCTTCCCCTTATTCAACATATTTATAAACAAACTACACACAGCCTCTAAACATGCATATGTAATATAATATGAAGATGATACCACCCTCATCTGCTCAGCCACAATCCTGTCAATAGTTAATGAAATCACTCAGTACTCCTTTCAGCAATTGAAACACTGCTAGTAAATTCACTCCTCCTTAATCCTACAAAAACAAAACAAATACTTTCACCCCAAAGCAGTTCTCGGATTTAAAAAAAAATCATACCAGATTCATTCCAGAAACAATACAAAAATAGAAATAGTTCAAATGAAACTGCTAGGAATTGTCATTGATGAAATCCTAAAATTTGATCAGCATGTAGTCCAAGCGGTTAAAAAACACTAAACACTTGGTCCCTTATACAGAGGCAAAGAATACCGGACAGACAGAACTTGGAAAACCATTGCATTCACCTCCTTACTCCTATCCCTTCTATATGCTTTCACTAGTCTGAAAAATCTACACAACACTCAATGAAACTAAACACTTGTTTTAACAAAATAGCCAGATTTGCAGCTAATCTACTTTCAAAAAGTCAATAATGCACTATATTAAAACAGCTAAATCTGTTCGAGTTCTCACAGTACTTAACTAACGTACAGCTACTCAGAAACCATAACCTAACGATCTAGATAGCTGCCCAGCCTTAAACGCACCTTAAAGCATTACTCCTGCTCTTAGAAACAATCACTACTATTCGTCTTCAAATCGTATAATACTCTTGGAGACTAACTCTGCACCTACCACGTGCCTAAACTTTGGGACTTTAAAACTTCCATTGCAACAAATTAACAAACGTAATTCTTTCAAAACTCAATTCTTTCAAAACTCAACTAAAACAATACCTAACTATAACCCATGGCTATGCTCTTGCTTAATCCATGGGATAAGTTCATAACATCATCATACACCAAATTACTAATTTTGTAGCAAACTGTAATGATACTCCGTCTCTGAACTTCTCCTCTACCTCTTCTACCAACACCTCATCTATTACCTTTCTACACTATTCATCTCACCAAAATTTATGTGCAAGTAAACATCGCATCAACAGTACAAGACAGTAAAAATACATCCTAAATTTTTAAGAATTAGTCATTTATACTTCATAGATGTACATAACACTGTTACAAGTTTCTATGTAAAGTGCAGATGTTAACTTGGATGACATGCACTATTTGTTGGCATTTATGGCTTTGTATTAAAGTATGTGAGGATCACTTGGTTTGTATGTTATTGTTTGTATTTATTCTTACATCTTAATTTATGTGTAGAGCTTTTATCCCTGGGCCTCCGATGAAAAGGTATTTTTGGCCAGTTGGATTATCCCAATCAACAAATGAAAAATTGATAATAAAGAGACATCAGATATTTAGCTGCTTAGTAAAGATCTAGAAATAGCCACCCATAATCTTCCTCTCATTTACTAGCTTAGTACTTCTGTAATCTCATTGGTTAAGTTTCACCAGATACTCTTCCATTGGATCAGTATTTTAGGTCACTGAAGTGATTGGGTAGAAATCCCATAGTGTTTTACTGAGCAACTATGACCTTTTTTAAGTACATATTTAAATAATTGTTGGTACTTGCGTATTATCGCAACCAGATTTTTGCAGGAAAACCGTTTGCTTCCCGCTCATTGAATCAGTTTGTGAATGTTGTAAAAAAATAACATAATGTGTTCTCTTTAGCACTTTAGTTTGTTTAGTGCATTGTTATCAATATAAATTGAAAGATGTCCTGTTTTTATGTAAGCACTTTACTGCCAGCATCTCACTTATTGCAAGTTGCATATTGCACTACGAACTGCAATATCTGACAGTTTACCACCACACGGAAAGACCAAACCAGTGAATGAGCACTCTAGAATGTTACAGCACTAAGAAAATCAATAATCAGTGTGAAGTACAATATGTATTTATCAAAACATGCCACCATCCCTAAACAAAACAAAACCGGTACTGTGAACTTCTTCCATGAAAAACACCCCCCCAGAATCAACTGTCCACATAATCTGGTCTCCCTTTTGAAAACCATTACTTATTACAACTCTCTCATTGAAAGGGCTTTTTTCAAAGATGTTTACAAATTGTAAGAAAAACTGTTTACCAAGAGCATGATTCCTGTGTCTGTGTTTTCCTTCTCAGGATTCCTTCCACACACTGAAAAAATCCTTTCGTCAATAAAAGAGCAACCATGACAATTTCAGCGTGCGTTTGTAATGCACCCATAACAGGAAGAGAAATTTTTAATTTTTTTTCTTCCTGAAGTTTATCCAAAGTTATTTTTCATCAATAAAGACTTACAATGACACCTTACTGTGTTTCCTGCACTCGTTTTGATTCCATGATACGAATTTCGCAATCGCAAAAATCTGGTTGCGATAATACGCAAGTACCTAATTGTTTTATGTAATATAATGGAATTGTCTTGTCTGAAGAATTCTGAACTCACAAGAAAGCACATTTAAATGGTTGTTTAGTAGTATGTGTGTTTTGTGTATATGCATTAATCAATTTGTACTACATATTAATTTAACTGGAGTGCAGTAAAGGGATGAATGCATATTGCTGTGTAATTAAATGGCAATGGATAGCTGCATGCCATTCACTTACACTACGGAGGGATGGTATATGCTGCATTTTGGGGAGAGTGGGAGGTAGTATGGTAAAGGGGTTGGTCCTTTTCCCATTGTTATACAATCTTTAAGTATAATTAAGGTTGCAGCGTTGCTTAGAGTGCAGGGGGATTTGCTGCATTCAGAAGCACTTTGTAATATTTTTGCCAAATCACTGAGTTTCAGGGGATTGTGGTAGTTCTGATGCTTTTGTTATCTGCAGTGTTGAATCTTGATGTAGTGCACATTGAAGATTCAGTATAGATCTGTGCCTGTGTGTGCGCATACATGTATTCCATACATATATGGTATTGCTGAAAAGTATCAAACTATTACACATACATATATGTAGATACACACAGATAGTTACTGCCAATTTGCTAACCACATTCTCATAACCTTTATTGCCACTACTAGAACAAGTCAGTTTTTTTGCTTTGCCAATTGTTTGTTTCCTTAATCTCAATTTTGCAGTCCTGTCTTCTCACATGTTTTATTCTGCAACCTGTTTCTGCAGTTTTGCATTCTTGAAGTTCTTTTCACTGGACAGATGTTCTATTTGCTTAAATCTATGTTATGTCTTCTCTAACATTGTTTCTGATTTTAGATGTTCTCAAAATCCTATTCTTCATGTTTACACCATATTATGTATTCATTCATTATGTCCTACCAGCATTTTTGTGGCAGATGGTCTTATTCTTTATTTTTATTTATAATGCTTCTGACTTGCGTTTTTTTAAGTGCTAGGCATAATTTATTAAAATGGTGTACATTAACCCCAAGTACTGTAACCTTGAGCACACACACAAATATATATTTTTATGTACATCTGTCTATGTATTGATCTGTCTAGCTGCTAGGTCTCTCTTCATTTAATGTTAAAAAATGTTCAGTGTTGACACTCCTACATTTTCTTTACTAGTCAGAAAATCCAATTACTCGACAAGATGGAAGGTCAGCCTTCTAGTTTTACCTTTATCAGCCTTTCAGGTTCCTAGGTAGTTATTAGGCTACTGATCTGAAAGGATCTTAAAAAAATAAAATCTGAACCAAATCCAACAAGTGGTAAAATAAACTTAAAAACAATTAAAACCACTGAATAGTGCCAGAAGAAACGAAAGTTGAAACCTGTTTAGCATTTCAAAAACACTTTAACACTTTTGTCAACAGACTTGACTTCCTCAGAAATAAAACCATTTCAGGAAAACACATTTTATTTACCTTAATATAAACCCAGAACCAATAAAATTTGGTATTCAATTACCTTTAAATCAATCATGTTAAGTAAAAAATACAATGTTAACCCTTTATGTGCAAAGCTCATACTGCTAGTCTCCGATCACTAAGGAAACTTTTAATATTAATGTTCTCATTCAACCCAGGCAGTTTGTCCGCCCCTAATCTTATTTGCCACTCAGTCTGTCTTTTTTCAATCCTGTTTCTATAATTATCCCTTCTTAAATCCATAGAGATGTGTTCAAGGACTGCAAACACATTTTTTTTTATAACTGTTGCAACTGGTAGTGCGTCTATAAAGAGCATTACTATTTTTCTTTTTTAAATTTTGATGTCATACATACGCTCTTTTATTCTAATACTTAAGCTTCTAGTACTCATACCAGTATGGTATGCTGTGCAGCCTGAGCATAACGTGATGTAAACCACCGCTTTAGTTTCACAAGCGGACCTTCCCATAATAGGAGTAATGTAATTTAAATGTTTCATCAACATGTATGGTCCTTCATGTATAAATCAACAGACTATACAAAAATTGCACTTGAAAGTACCAAAAGATTTTTTTATTGGTGGAAGGAGTAGAAATTTTAGTATGATCATGCTGTAAAAATTGTTTAATATTGTAACTTTTCTTATAAACGAAGGAAGGAGGACTACCTATTGTCTCTACTAAATCACTATTTCGTTCTATAATTTTTCCAGTTATTGGAAATTATTCTAATGTCAAAATTGTCAATAGACATCTCGACTGAACATCTTGGTACAAGTGGCAACATGCTGTTTGAAACCTTTTACTAAAATTAGTCCAAGTTGTTCCCACCTTTTAAAAAGCATTTCCTGAGCACTATTATTTAAAAATACTGCATCATATCCTCTAGACTGCAGTGGTGGTGCTGCGGTAGCGTTGTCGCCTCATAGCAAGATGTTGTCCCGTTCGATTCTCAGCTAGAGCTTCTTCTGTGTGGAGGCATACGTGAATGGGGCGTGCCTTCATTGAAGGTTGTGCGGCAGGGCTGGTAACCTGGTATGTAAAAATCCACTACCAATCATTAGCGGATTGGAGTTCCGCTGTGGCGACCCCTAACCAGGAAAAGCCGAAATACACAAACTGGTAACTGCATCATATCCTCTCTACAAATAAAGAGATAATGTATTTAATTTCTTCAGTAAAGTCTTTGTCGTCACTCATCATCCTGGAGGCCCTGACGAATTGACCTCTAGGAATGAAGGATGATTACTCCTATAATGGAGGTAACTATTGGAAAACTTACATTTCTGGTGTATTTTACTCCTGAACCTGTTGTTAGAGTCCCACTTTAAGTTCACATCTAAAAAACTTACTGAATAACCTTTGTCTTCTATAACAAATTTTAGAAAACTGGAACTTGAGATTTTTCTCAGCAAATTGTAAACTTATCTGTAGAAGGTGTCAATAGCTAATTAAACTGGAGGCATCCCCCTCACTTAAAAATTTGCACTTAAACTTCATTCAGCTCTACCACAATCCTTCACTAATCACAACAAAATGTCTTCTGCTGAGGCTGTAAAGAAATCCATCCCAAAGACTCCTAGAAGTGAGAAGATCAAGTCTCAGCAAAAATCACACTGCTTGTGTACCTCACTCATACCCACCATAAAGAGTCATCATGTGCAAAAATACTTCAAATTTGCCAAGCTGAACCATAGCAACAACAGAAAATTTTAATGATAGGCAACTCTTAGTCACACAGATTCATCACTCACATGGCTGGACAAGGAAAGACTTGCAGAGACCTATCTTTCACATGACACTGACATTACAAATACTCTTATTTTCAGATGTTAGACTACTTAAGGTATGTTAAGGTAGTGGAGCATGTGGAAGTCAATGTTTTGAGACATAAAACCCAGACACTGGTCCTAACCAGAATCCTCCTTTCACCTTAAATGGTGTGCAGGTATAAAGAAAATGCAATTGGCTTCAATAATTGGGTAAATAGCTGGTGCCATTCAAGGTGGATCCAGTTTGCATCAGCATGGAATGTGATGCTTGACAGCCTTGTTTACATCCCTAAGAATTACATGTACCTCTTGTCAGAAGGCTTCCACAAACAAGCTAAAGCCTTTGTTGACCCCACTGCCTGTTTTTTAGACAGAGTCTAGCTGATGAGATATTCCAACATAACTAGCATATCAATCCTGAAATTGGATCACATTAAGTTGGCTCTCCTCAACTTCAAAAATCAAAATACATTTCCTTATCTTCAGACACTCCTGCATTTGGAAAATATTCGTGTCCGTGTAGTTGTTGGGACTTGGCTTAAATGTAAAGAGAGCGCTGCATCTAAACCTGAGTTTGCACTTTTCGTGCCTTCAGACCTGGTAGCAACTTTGTTGGAGTCTGTTTCTTGAGTAACACATTTCCTCTATACAGATTTGTAAGAGACACACAGACTGGACTCCTTGAACCACAGATCACCCTGGATAGGATTAATTATCAATTAATAACTTGTTACAGAGCACCTTCTTTGTCCCTGGTGACCATGTAAGGTTCCTTAGTGTTCTAAATGATTTAACGTATTGGAAAAAACTCCCTTATTTTGGGTTACTTTTAACTACCCTTCAATAAACTGGGATACCTTTACCTCCAATGGTTGAAGCACCTCAAACTTCGCAGACTTTATAAACAAAAACTCCATTGAGCAATTAGTAAACCAAAATACTACTACTACACATTATTCTTGACCTGATTCTTACAAATATGCGCACCTCTTGCACTACTTTTTTTGTCTCTTTCCCCACTGGTGTGTGTCCAAAAACTTGTGACCTTCAGCTCCCAAAAGTCCCTATGACAAATCCCACTGAATTTAAGGACTACAAATGTGTCAACCTTGTTCTACACTGTGATGAAGCATCAGACATCACTTATGACTGCAATACCAGCAGCCTTGATAACAGCCTGGTGTACTAAGGAATTCTGCACCCATCTGGAAAAATGTATAGAGCAAGTCAGCCCTACCAAAACCAGCTGGTGTGGGAATTTCAAAAATTAACTAGTCTGGTGGTCCACCATAATAAATAAAGCATACAACAAAAGAAAGAAACTAATTATATAGCAAATCCAAATCCCCTTTCTCAAGGAAAACATCAAAAGCACTACAAAAACACTATGAGATCCACTAAAGAGACCATGTCCTTCAAGTCTCTGTGCCAGGAACTTTGTTTTCTGGCCTTTACTTCTCTGCACTCCAAGCACAAAACAAAGACCTGTAACTCACGAAGTTTGCAGATGACTGTAAACTAGGAGTTCTTGTACCCTCTTGCGGTACTAAACATTGGATGAAGCTAAACGCTAAAAAATATAGCATCACTTTTGGTAAGAGAATTTCACCCCCTCCTCATACTGTATAGATAACACAACACTACAAAACAAAATAGTAGTCGGGGACCTAATGGGTTGCTAATTCCCTCGTTTTGACTATTATGAGACAACAGTTGTCAGGCAATCCTTTTATTAAGCACAGCTACTTCTTCAAAGGAATATCAAGGTGTAAATAGGTAATCAGTTCCTTATACTCTATATTGTTCAGACCAGTTATAGAGTACAGTGCCCCTTTTGGGATGTATTGCACTACTAAATGTATCAAACCACTAAAAATATCTCAAAGGTTCTTAACTAAAAGGATCACAGGCATAAGGTACCTGAGCTTTCAAGAGAGACTGGAAGCTCTCTATTCATTTGTGTCTTTATATACATATCTGACGGGAGATCTGTCTCACTTACTATGCTGTTAGAGACCTGCTTGACCTGAACCTACTGTATTTCAAGTCCAATGGCTTCATCAACACCAGAGCTAGGGATTTAAATCTTCATCAGATAAGTAAAACACAGTTGAGGGACTCGTTTAGAAACCAGTGCTTCCTTAATTTCTACTTCCACTGCATGTTAAGCAGTGCGACTCGCTATCATTCTTTAAACATAACTTGGAAAAACTGGATGGATTTTCATAAATTTACTGCAGGATTGACTTGTATTGCCCTTCTGGAGAAAGGAGGTGTGGCCTGAGGGAGGGTAGTAAAAAGGTGCAAATGGCAATAAGACTTGAAGGCCTTGGAATCTATAACTCTGACAAGCTAAGCTAATATTAAAAAAAAAAGTGCAGTCATATTTGGCATTACACCTGAATAAAATCTGGATTTATTTTTAAATTAATTTAGTCTAAAGATGGGGAAAAGAAACCATGAACGTTTTATTGATATTGCTCTGTCTCTGTGTCAAATGGTGATTGTAAAATATTTGTTCATTTTGGATCAGAGGATCCTTTCATTTTCCGAACCCATTGTTGACAACGGACAGTGTGGGTTTAATTCTGGGAGGCAGATTCAAGCTGATATAAATTTTTTTGCTAGAATGACCCTTAGGCATTCTACTTATTTTTGGTTACTAAAAGAACATTTGATAGGGTAAAATGATCATATATGTCTGCAGTTATGGGATTCAGAAATGTATTGTTTAAATTTTGTTATCTAGTTTGTCACCTCTAGTCATGAGCCCACTTAGAGGGAACTTGGGGAGGAAGCTCAACAAATGTGAAAACAGAAATATGTTTATTCAAGAAAGAAATCTAACAACATATTTCATTATAAATTGACATGAATATACTGATTTTCGTGAGTTCCTCGTCCAAGTTTTTTTAAAAGTATGTCAGTTGTGTTTACAGAGATGTTTTGTATTAGAAGTAGTTAGTATAATAGGATGCATTTACATTACAGATCTAGCAAAAAAAAGAAAGATTTAGTAAGAGGAAAGTAAAAGTAAAGTTACTTAAAGATGTTTAAGAAATAGTATTAGGCAAAAGTAATTGGTGTCCAGCTACAATAAAAGTTAGAATTTGAGTAGTTGCAGTAACTTACTGTAGTAAATACAGGTGTAGGAAGTGTTAATTGATAATCAGAAATAGTGCGATAGTAGAGGACCTCTTGGAATTGTATAGGGTTTGCTCTGTAGAGGTAATGTAAAAAGAAAAGGATCTTACTAAGTTAGAGGTAGACTGTTATGAGAAATGTAGGACTGGTATATGAGGGGGGAAATTTAGAATAAGCCTCACACAAGTGAATGGTATGATATGTAAAATTTCAGAGTTATTATTGGTGTTTTTTTCGTGAACTTCATAATTACTGTACACTGTTGTAATATGCTTAACAAAAGTTGATATGAAAAGTTTTGGTAAACGTATAACTCTCACTGTATTCACTTGGAATGTGTGTTGAATGCTAGTTAAGTTAAAACCAGCAGGTCCATTATGTTTAATACACTCTATTGTAAAAACATATCAGTTACAATAACAACTGTAGATGGTCTGATATAAATGTGTCATTCGGTCAGCTAGAATATCTATTATAATGTAAGCACAATTTTTTTTTGTTCATTTCATTATCAATAATAAGTAACAAATGTTTTGATACCCAATAGACCTAAAGTCTTTATCATTTCAAATAGACTGGCTTGTGATACTGTTATTAATTACTACATTTCCTATTCATAGTTGTTTATCTGAGACAATCAATATGTAATTTAATACTATTTTTAAAAAAATAGATTAGTTCTACACATATTAGGAGAGCTATTATATTTTGGTGTATATTGTACTATTGATTAAACCAAGGCAGAAGCATTAGACTGATAAAGGCCAAGTGTAAGATGGAAGAAGGTGGTTTTATTGACTTGTTCATTAAACCAAGAATATTATACTCCATGCTTGGAGTTGTATATAGTTTTGAATATATATTAGTTATGTTTAAAGTTAAATTTTTGTCTATAATAGAATTAATTTCAGAAAATTGTGTCTTTAAACATGTCTTCTTATAAATGTATTTCACTTAATGTCAATGGCCTTAATAATAATATAAAGAGGGGAGGTTTAAGTAAGTATTTGAAACAAAGTGGACGTTGCCTTTATACAAGAAACTCACATAATAAGAAAGCATTTAAATAGAATGCCTTTTAATGGATACTCCATACTTGTTGAATCTCATTACCAGACCAAGAGAAAGGGCACTATGATCTTGTGGAAAAAATCTTTACCTGTACCAAAAATTATTGATACATATTTAGACAAAAATGGTATGCTGAGTATGGTAACATTGGAGACAAATAGTATATCACTTTAGCTAACATATATTGGATACCTGGTATCAGAGCAGAAACAGCAAATGAATACTTAGAATTAATCTCAAAGCTAAAGGAGACATCATATGTGCAGACGACTTTAATTGTATCTTCTCTAAGAATGACACTACTAAAAATGGTAATTTTAGATTGTGGGCCCCAGCCAAAAAGCTGAACAATTTTATCAGCATCTCAAATATGAGAGATATTTATGATATAAGAGAGTCAGAATCCCTTCAATACACACATTATTCTTATAGGATTGGTACACAAACAACTGCTGATGAGATATTTGTTACCAATAATTTAATATCCACAATACAAGAAGTTATAATTAGCTCTATCCAACCACAATGCTATTTTTCTTTAAAGTGCACATAACACCAAGAGACCTGCTTTTTTTGGCAGAAATTACATGCATATATCACTAAACTGAAGGATTTTAGAGAAAGGCTGTTAAAAGAAAATCTTTTCTTGACATCAATGATAATGAGATTACTAGAGTTATACTTTGGGATACATTAAAATCATATTTATATGGTAAAATTAAAAGTTGGTATTTAAACAAAAGGAAGGACTAGGACAAGGAGTTAATAAAAATACAATCAAAGATTGATGTATTAAAAAAGAGCATAGACACTCAAGACATAACTAGGATTTCAGAACTAAAACAACTGAATCTAACATGCACAGATATTTTGAATCACAAAATAGCAATAAGTCTAGAGAGATTAAAGTTACAAACGTATTCAACTAACCCTAAAAACATGCACAGACTAGCAGTTAAATCTAAAAGCTTAAGTGCTAATCATATTAAAGAAATTATAGATGATTCCAAGAATAAACCTAAGCATATAACTGACTTAAAAGAAATATTAGAGGCCTTTAGAACATCATGAAACAGTGAATATCACCAATCTAAATAATATTGATAATACCCTGAAGAACAAATTCTTGAAAGACAACATAAAAAATGAACAAAGGAACAAAATACCAGATTACTTCAGTTCTTTTAATGATATTGGCTTAAGGAAAGAATACAAAACATTAAAAATAATAAGGCTCAAGGTCTTTACGGACTAATAGGAGAAATATATAAGACACTTCCAGATGAAACTCTAATGATTTTAACTGAAGCTTTTGAAGAATTCAGAAAGAATGACATGTTTTCCTTCATGGAAATATGCCATGATATCACCTATCCTAAAGCATGACACAGACCCTAAACTATTGACTTTTTATCGCCCTATTTTCTTTTTGAATGTGGACTACAAGATTTTTACATCAATTTCAGCAAACAGATTAAACCACTTCATACCAAAAATAATAGCAGATGATCACACAGGAGTTCTCACACAGAAAAGTCTAAGATAATGTCATTCGGCTTCTAACCTTAATAGGCTATGCAATTAAAAAAAAAAAGGAATTATCAGTTGTCAACTTAAGATCTGGATAAAGCTTTTGAGTCTATAAATTGGTCATGTTTATTTAAAGTATTCGAAATGTATAATTTTTTCACTGATTTTATAAAACTGTTAAATTAGATACCACTTCAATATCAGAATTGGAGCTTTTTTTAATCAGGGCCATGTAAAATATTGAAAGGCACCAAGCAAGGGTGTCCTTTGTCACCTTTATTATTTGCACTATCAGTGGAACCATTAGCTAATTATATAAGAACTAATGACAAGATATAAGTAGTTTTTCCATTAACCCAAACTATGGTTCCAAAATACAGCTTTTTGCTGACGACATCTTACTAACAATTGGAAATATAGATTCCTTAATAGAACACATTATAAAATCATTACATAATTTTGAAAAGATTTCAGGCTTGAACTTTAATCATAACAAAACTGAAACTATTTTGCTGAACAAAAAAATAAACTTCGTCCTGGAAAAATATGAAAACTTTAATTGGGCGAATACTACATTTAAGTATTTAGGGGTATATATAAAAACAAATTGGAAGGATACTATACAAATAAATTTTACAGCTCTAATAAGTACTGTCAAGGATCACTTAAACTAATGGAATAAAATGTTATTTACCAAGGAAGAAAGGTTAACCTTAGTTAAAATGATTATACTACCTAAGATTCTGTACATTTTTCAAACTGTAATAGCATCTCCTCCCAAAAAATTAATGAAACAGCTCAACTCTTATTAGTTAAATTTCTATGGTTTCCACAAAAGCCAATAATCAGTCACACATGGCATTACAGAAATTGGGAAGAGGGCGGAAAAGCTTTTCCACACTTAGAACTATATGCAGAATCAGCCATTCTTAATACAAGTCAATGGCTAAATCATAAGTATACATATAATTGGAAAAACGTACATAAAACAATTTTAGTATTGGCTAGTGCGGAAACAATAATGTTTACTGAAGCAGAAAAAATGTATCTGGTCATAAAAAACTTTTGTTATAATACAAATGAAAAGAAAATTTCTCTCCCTTTGTTAACTACATAGCAAAGAACTTTAAACAAGTTATGAACAAAGATTACAAGATGAGAAACCTATTATTTTTAGTGTTTCCTATAGCATTTACAAACAAAAGTTTGGACTCTTACAACATGAAAAAACAGAAGAAATGAAAGGAAATGGGTTAGTATTTTGGCATCAATTTCTTGATTCAAATTATATGTATGAGGCCACTGCCCTCATAGCAAGATACAAACAATTAGCTAAACATACAAACATTCAGACAGTATGTAGTAAATTAATTCAAAGTATGTCAAAGAGTGAAATCCACACATAGACCCAAAATGTTATCTCTTTTCTGCAAAATTGATAGATTATGCAATAATGATGGGTTTTCATTGTCAAGAATATACAGGACACTACATTCTGACTTACAAATCCCAGATGAATCACTCTGGAATTACGCAGAAAAGGTTAATAAATTCAGATTTTCAGAAAAAGAGAAAATATTAATACCTAAGTCAGTAACGTTACATCATCTCCCTTTTGGAAAATGGACACATGGAAGTTCATTCACAGAAGTTTTTTTACTCACAAAGTGGCATTGATATCGGGAAATTAAATATCTGAATGTTGGAAATGTAAAGAAACAGTATTGGCAGATTGGGCACATATGTTTATAGAGTGTAAAACTGTAACTCCTTTCTGGCTGGAATTAAATCTTTTATAAAAGCACTGTGACCAGATAAATGTGAAGTGACTGACTCACTGTTATTATTTAATGCACCGATACCTGCATATATTCATTAGGTTCATAGGTAGGTACTAGGCTATTTGCCCTATGGCCTATATAAGCCTAGCTAAAAAGGTACCCTAGCGTTCGCCACCCAAGAAAATTATTTTCCTGTGCCCCTGTCGAACATAGCAACAGAAGTGATCCCTGGGGTGAATTTCCTATTTCCCATCCAATCATCAAGATTTTTCTTGAAGAGTTCTAATGAGGAGCTCTGTTTGACATAGGTAGGTAATCTGTTCCAGAGTATGGGAAGTCTCTGGGATGGGAATCTATCCCTCCAGCATGTTCTGTTTATTGTGCTGACAAGGTTTAGGTCCCTGGGGAGTGTTGCTCAGAGGGACTGGGATTTCTTTAAGTGGAGCATGCCCAACAGCTCTGGGTTTGACATAGCTTTGTATGTTAGGCAGAGATCACCTCTGAGTAGGCGATATGCAATGGAGTAAAGCTGGAATTTTTTGAGACTGTCTGCATAGGGCATCTGTTTGAGGCCAGTAATCCTCCTCATGAGGTATTTCTGTGGCCTTTCCAGTTGTTGTAGATGTCTTGTGAGGTACATACCAAAAGGGGCGGTGTACTCTATAATGGGTCTAATGAGTGATGAGTAGAGGGGAACAATCACCTCTTTTTTTCTGGAAGAGAAACCTTTTGTGATGAGGTGAGCCACATAGAAGGATTTACTAACCACTGTGATGATGTAATTATCAAAGGAGAGACTACTGCCCACCTGTGTCCCAAGGTCTCTTATCACACTTTCGGCATTAAGTAGACTACCACTTATGTGGTAGTTCATGGGTACAGAGTTTTTATCAAAGGGGATGACAATACACTTTTTGGCATTGAGCTTCAGGCCATGGCTTTGACACCAGGCATCTGTCTCAGTGAGGCCCTTTTGTAGTATGTTCACATCATTAGGAGTTTTGATTATGGCTCCTAGTTTGCAGTCATCTGCAAACTTTGTTAGCCAAAGACCTTCTGTTAGCCTGTACTTCAGAGAAGTAGATACCAAACAGGAGAGGACCCAGGACTGAACCCTGTGGTACTCCACTTGTCACTAGTCTGAAGTCAGATTTGGAGTCTGCTACTTCCACAGTGTGGGTTCTGTCCATGAGCCATTTGGCAACCCATCTTGTGACATAGAGATTTATACCTAGTTTAGTGAGCTTATCTATAATCCCAGAGTGGGGGATGGTGTCGAAAGCCTTGGTGAGATCTAGATAATCTGTGTGAACCACCTTACCCTCATCTATGGCTTTAGTGACTGCTTCAAAGAAGTCAGTGAGGTTTAGGAGACATGATCTGCCTTTTACAAACCTGAACTGGGTAGGGTCCAGAGTTTGGAGATTGCCAATGTCTTTGTTTATGAGTTCCATGATCATAAGTTCCATGGCCTTGCAGACCAGGCTCATCAGGCTAATGGGGACACAAGGAACCAGGGGACCAGGAACACTAGTGCACCTTCTCTGGTCCCTTCTTGCAATAGCAAGACAAATTATTACCTCAGATTGGAAAAGTAAAAAAAATTGTATCGTTCATGGAATTTATGTCATTGGCCAAAATTGTATGTAATAGAGGATTGTTGACTATAACCTCAAGAGTAACACAAACAACTGGCCTGGTTAAAACTTAAAAAGCTGTTAGATAAAATGTGAATATATCAACAAAATCATATCTGTTATGGACACTGTATATAGTTATGTTTATTTTACATTGTTTAATAGTTTTTGTTATACTTGTATTTATAAAAATCAACAACAATATGTGAAAAAAAGAAATGTTGGACTGGTGAAAGAATTAGCATTAAATAAGCTTTGCATATTGATGCTGGAATAAGAGATGCATACCTATGCTGAAATAAGAGATGCATTTATTTAATCTAATGGGAGTGCTACAGTATGATTCATTTGTGTTGATTGTGCTGGCTTTAACTGTGTGTAATTAATCAAAACTAAACATTAATTTTAAGGACATAGGTACATTTGATGAAGCCTGAGTAAAAGTATTACAAACTTAAGTTGCTTGCATACAAATACACCTTTAATGCTTTTTTGAGTAACTGTAAAAGGTATTGAGTTAGCCAATGTTAATGAATTCCATTCCTGCAGAAGTCTGTAGCTTGTAACGTGGTATATTTTGACATTTGTCGGTGGAGTGTATCCAATCTAAGTAATAGAGTTTGCTAGGATAAACATTTTTGAAAATTCTAGGCATTGGCCGAGTTGGAGAACTTTGATTACAAATAGTTGTTTTAAATCTACTTGAGTAGAAAGATTTGTTTTAAAATCTGCAACATATATTAAAACTCAGTGGATGCTCTGGATTCTGTGGCACTTCTGACAGTTTTATGTAATGTTTTTCTGAGACTGGGGGGTATTCAGAAATCCTGCACTGCTGCTCGAAGTACTTAATGGCTCAGTAGTATGAATAGCATATCAGTAGTCACTGAGGCATTGAGTAGTTTTGGCAGCTGTGTGATCTAATTTGGCTTGTGGAGCTAGGTATTGCTTTACTGGCTAGTCTGAGCCCAATTTTGATAATTTGTTTAACTGTAGTATTTTGGGGAGGGAAGGTCAGTCTTTAACCATTGCAGGCTCCTAGATACTGGAGTGACTTTGAGTATACAGAAGGGATGTCTATCACATAGCTTTTTTTTTTAATCCCAGTCATCAGTTCTTTGTAATCTATTGGCTTATTTAGTTCCTGTCAGTGTAAGTGTAGGCAATCACACAGCTATCAAGACACCGAGACTTTCTTCTTAAGCCCATAACCTATGGAAGTTGACATGAACATTTGCATCTCTGAGGAAGGCCCCTAATATGTGAATGCTTCCAAACACACATTGCAGAGGGTTACCTTCACTGGCTTTGCTAGATGAAGCCCATCTCCAGTTTCTGGTCCTGTTTGTTGCCTGAAGACCTCTCCCTGAGTGGTGGCAACAGACCACCTGAAAGTCCCTCCCTTATACTGGGTGAGTCCCCATCAACAGTGCATTCCCACCCTCTCCCACCCAGTACATCCAGCACCTGAGCAATTCTTGGAAAAATAGATACAATAAGGGCTTTATTCCACTGTACTAGTTGGGTTATTGGCTTGTTTCATAAAGAGCATAATTTAGTTCTATTCTCTGTTAATATAAGTTGTTTTTATGTATGCAGTTAGAGTGAATTGAGCCCTTTTGTTGTGTTTGACAGATTGCTGAGATAGCTTTGGATTACAGAGTAGGTAATAACAGCAGAATACTGCTTAAGTGTCAGGCCTCTTCTGTAGTTTTTCATTTAGTTTGTGAAGAGGGAGGAAATTAATTGCCCAAGTTTGGTTTGCTCACCCTAACACCAATTGCTTTGGGTTTAGATTTATGCTTTTGCCATGTGACTGCCTCTAAATGGATCGATAGATAGTCCGCAAACCAAAATTAATAGAAGCAGTCAAAACCATTAAACTTTAGTTTCAATAATAATGGGTAAGGAACAATACTTATTTAGAGTAATCTATTAATATGGCACCTGCCTAGTTTTCTCAGATTGGCTGTTTAGAGTTTTACTAAGATTGTCATTATTGTGATCTGGTGTAAATCAGTGCTGAGATTTGTACTGAAATGTATTTGTTTTTATTGATACTTTTATTGACTGGGTAACTACAGTGGTGCAATAACTCTTGTCAGTTACAATCTGTTGATATTTTTAAGTACTTCAGCTGGTGGGTCAATAGTAAACAAGGTTTGACAAACTACCTCCTTCTGGGATTAGTACTGATTTAGTCTGTCTCAATAAGCCCATCATTTTGTGTTCTTTTAGGTCTCAATATGAAGAGAAGTGTTATATATGATGTGACTTGTTTTATGTATCTATGTGAGCCATGACAATTTAATATGTAAAGACAATATTTGCTGGTTGGACAGGACTGGAAAGAAGGGATGGGATGTCTAGTTGTAGGGATGTTCATTGTTTGCATTTTGATCTACATTCCTGCTAGACATCAAGCCTTCCCTATAAGACTTGAGCCCATTCGGAGACAAAGATGGCCGCCATTCTATAAGCACTGCAGTACTTCAGCTCTCCAAAGACCAGAAACAAAAATCACCTCTGCGGATGTACATTTGGAGTTAATCAACTAATTGACAGCAATTAATAATCTACTAGAAGTCAGCGATCTTATCGTGGAAAAAAAATTGAAAAAAAATACTTGGTGACAACAGGATTGGAACTGATTGCTTGGTTGATTCTGAACAGAGCAACAAACAAAGGACTGAATTACCACATTACTGAAACTTTTACTTGGTAATCATCTCTATCTGCAGCATTTCAAAATGTCAAAAGAAGATAAAAATATGGACACTACAACTACTAAAACTAAACTGTCAGCATTACAGTCTCCAGAGAAGGAATCCATATTTAAGAGACAGAAAACATTCAGACAGCAAGAAACTGCAAAAACAGGGGCATCAGCGAAATCTGATCAACAGGTTACGATGGAAGAAATTAAGTCTGCATTGTTGCCTATACAAGATGCATTACAAGACCTAACATCCCAAACACAAACATTTAGTGAGACATGTAATCGGATTCTAACAAGAATGGAGAAAGCAGAAACCAGAATAGCAGCAAATGAAGACAATATAGCATTGCTCACTAAAAGATCTGAATCACAAGAGGCTGATATACAAATGATGCAAAACAAAATTCTGGACCTGGAAGCAAGATCAAGACGTAACAACATAATCATCAGAGGGATCCCAGAATCAATCCAATATAATGAGCTGAACACTTCTATCATACAAATATTTGAAACATTACTTAAGGACTCTGTGGATGTTCAGCAAATTGTCATAGAAAGAGCACATAGAGCTTACAGGAATTCCCAAGCTTCAAATACACCAAGACCTGTGTATGTCAAAATATTAAACTTCCAGGATGTGAATAAAATACTTCTAACCATAAAAAATCTGGAGGATCTATAATGTGGCAAAGTTATAAAGTTTCTATAACACAGGATTTACCAGCACAAATAAGACAGTCTAGACAAATGCTGGCTCCATACTGTAAGTTTCTAATTGACAAAAACATTAGATTTCAAATGAAATATCCTAACAGTTTAATCTTTACTCTTGATGGCATTAAATACACTGTAAATACAAAAAGAAGCCAGACCTACCTTTTGAAGCTGTTTAAGGCTCTGCCACCGCCTGAAAATTGAACAGTACATCCTGGCTTTTTCCTGCATTAGAATGAATGGGAGACTGCATTTACGAGAATCCGAGGCTTCAAAATCCTTTGTGTGTTCTTCATTCTTCAGCAGGCCTGGTAATTCTCCATTTTATCTTTTAATCTCGTCTTCCTAGCTGAAACACGAAGATTCCACAGTTTTATGGCTTCTACGAGCTCCTGACCCACGAGGAAGCAGGAAACAAGGTAAAGGAAGCAGGGGGACCGTTTTGAGTGTGGTACAGCTGAGAGGTCCGTTCGCGAATTGGTTCCCCCGTCAAAAATTCGAAAATTGAACTGCCTGGACTGCTGCAACTGCTGGGAAGCAAGAAGAGCTGCTGTAAATCAAAATGAAACTTTTTGGGACTTTTTTGGAGCTAAAATGACTGAGATACGATCAATAAGGTAAAATGTGTCTTGTATGGACAAAAATGTATGGTTTGGCTGTTGCTGTATAAGAGTCTATGGCTTAGTGGTAAATCCAGGTAATGCAGTCTATTTTTTGTGTTATTTTTTTCTCTTTTCTTTTTTTTTCTCTCCTTTGCAGGCTTGTTTTCGTAACTTACTGTGTTTTATTTAGTGAGTAAATAAGTGAATAAATAAGTATCTTTTAACTGTGTTCAGTTTGGGGAAGGGGGAGAACAGAAAAAAAAAAAATATATATATACATATAGTATAATTAGCAAACAGTAGTAGTAGTTGTGTAATATAGGTGATGTCTAACTGTAATGATCTATAAAAATTTAAAATGCAATATTGTAGGAATGTTTTGAAGATAAATAGCTGACCTAAATAATGGCTTGTTTTAAACAAATGTATAACAACTGTGTGCTTATTAGGTGAACTGTTAGTTAAAAGGTTTTGGAACAAGTAATTATAATGCTAACATATTATTGCTGTATTTAAAGTTTGTTAAAAGTGAATTATTTGACATGTCAGGTACAATTAGTTTACATGAAAATTAGGAAATGTTCAGAGCTGTAGTTACTTGAGTGTGGTGTTTAGTAGGGAATGTCTGGGTTAGACTTTGTAGACGTAGATATAGTTGGTGTAGGTTTTTTGCATGCTATTTTATTGTTAGTTAATAGAATTAGTAGTTTAGCTACTTGGAGAATGGTATCCAATGTGAAAAACCTATGTTCATCCTGGTCCGGAGGAATAGTGGATAGGCACTGGGTAGGGATGGGATGGCTGTTTTGCTTCCAAAAAATTCACGTAATACCAACATTTGTCAATTTAAGGTGGAAAACAAAAAATAGATACCATTATTCATCAATTCATAGTTTAGAATGTGGATTATAGATTCCTGGAATGTTAAAGGACTCCAGAACATGAAAAAAAGAAAGTTGTTTCTGCATTTGTTTTTTAAATCAAAAGCAGGTTTTATTCTATTACAAGAAACACATTTGACTAATGACCAATGGGAAACAATGAAGGACAAGAAATGGATTAGGAAGGTTGTAAAGGCGGAAGGGACTACGAATAGTGCTGGGGTGGCAATTATAATCAAGAATCAGTTTCAAGGAGAAATTTTGGAGGACAAAATAGATAAAGATGGCAGATGGTGTTTGGTGGTTCTCAAAACTGAAAATTTCGATAAGCCGATAGTACTTTTATGTGTTTATGCCCCAAATGTGAACCAACATCATTATATAGCTTCAATTTACTCTATTCTACAGTCATATAACAACTGTTACATAGTGATGGGGATTGGAATGCTTACCAAGATTCTAAAACTGATAAGTTGGGAGCTTGACTGCTTTTAATAAGCAGGCAATGGTAGCGTTGAAAGAACTGAGAACGGATTTCAAACTATATGACCCTTTTAAACACAAACACATACAAGCAAAGGCAGAAAACTTTACTTTCTATTCTAGCTGCCATAAAATGTGGTCAAGAATTGATTTTTTTTTAATTCCAGAAGTGTTCATTTCACTTGACCCTAGGGTTTCTAATCAAGCTAGACAGCTCTCAGACCATTCTAAAATAACTTTAACTTTAAAGACCGATATTTTGAATACTAAAAATCATGGTGGATATAATTGGTCCTTAAACCCATACCTATTAACCAAAGAAGATATAGTAAAGGAAGTTAAGGAGATACTTAAACAATTAGTATACAATATAGCCCGTGATGAACACCCATTAGTTATAGAGTGGGCTACAGCTAAAACTTCGTTAAGAGGATTATTTATTCAGAAAGCCACTTATTATAAAACCTCCAAAATAAAGAACAACTGGATCTGGAAACTAAAGTACAATTATTGGACCAGGAGCTGATGAGTAACTACACTGAGCAAACAGAAACTGAGTTGTTAAGATGTCAGAAAGAGCTGTTTCTTATGCATAACAGAAAATTGACACTGTACGAACAAAGAAGTTTAGTTAAATATGCAAATCACATTCAAACTCCCTCGAAAGCATTAGCCCGCATTATTAATCAGACGAAATCGACACGATTAATTACCGAAATAAATCATAATAATACGTTATATACTGATAAGTCAGATGTCATGAAGATTTTTGAATCAATTTTTAATCAGATATATGGTGAGCATCAAACTTATGGGCATGATGAAGAGAGGAAAGAGTTCTTACAGAAAATTAATTTTCCCAAGATTGACGAGGATTCTCAGGGAGAATTGACTGCACTGATTACAGTTGATGAAGTTCTAGAGGCAATTAAGAAACTAAAGCCACATAAAGCCCCAGGACCAGATGGTATGACCTCTGAATTTTATAAATCTTTTAGTGGGATTCTGAGCACCGTACTTTCACAGACCTTTAACTATATCATTTCAATGGCAGCAATGATCTTCATTTTAATGCCTCAAGAACAATTCTGTTATTGAAAGAGAATAGTGATCCCAAAAATCCAGACAATTATAGGCCCATATCATTGTTGAATATTGATATGAAAATCATGACATCTATTCTAGCTAGTAGATTAAAAAAAATAATAAACTTGATAATATCAGAAGAACAGGCGGGGTTTATAGATGGGAGACAGACTACAGACAATACATTAACTCTTCATACTTTAATATCTTATGCAAAGTATAAAAATATGAACATATATGCTTTAATAATTGATGCTCAAAAAGCATTCGATAGAGTTAATTTGGCTTATTTATTTGAAACATTATCATATTTCAATATACCTCAGCTTTTTATTTCTATGTTAAGAAATTTATACAAGAATGCATACACTAGTTTATATATAAATCATGAATGTTCCAAAAGGATTCAAATTAAAATGGAACTCGACAGGGTGCCCATTGTCTCCCATACTGTTTAATCTGTATTTAGAACCTTTATTTCTTCATATGAAACAAAAAGTTTTTTATAATTCTCCTGTACTTCTTGGGATAAATCTTAGGATGGCTGCTTTTGCAGATGATTTAAATATATACAGTACCACACCGGTGTCAGATACAGAAAAAATACTAACAGCATTACAAAACTTTCAGAAAATTGCTAACTACAAACTTTATTTTTAATTAACCAAAATATTCCCTCTAAAGACACCTACACCTTTTTCAATGCTACCATTGATAGGACGAATAAGGACAGAAGAAAGAATAAAATATTTGGGGATTGACTTTTCAACTGAAAATAGAGAATTTTTATCAACAATATTAAGGCATCTGGAGACCGAATAACAATGGATTTGAAAAGATGGAGTAAGTTGAAGCTACCGATGATGGCAAGAGCAGCGATAATAAAAATGAACGTTCTCCCCAGAATGCTATATATTTTAGAGCAGCACAACTTAAAATCACGAAATCCTTTTTCAAGCAATTTCAGATAGGACTGGGGAAATTTTGTGGGAACCCAGAAAAACGAGAATATCCTATGAAAAACTGATGGCTCCTAAAACGAGGGGGGGGTTGGATTTACCAGATTTTGAGATGTATTATACAGTGATTCAGGCCAATAGGATTTTAAGGGTGTCTTACTTGGATAGCGAAAATAGAAAATGGATACCCAAATGGGTACTGCTAAATTATAAACATATAAAAGGGAAGAGAATTAATGTTAAAGCTGTACCATTTTGAATATAAAAACATTGAGTAAATATGAGTTAATGGAACACATCAAGGTATGGGCAGTGGCGACTCAAACTCTGTTTGCCTCCTTGAACCTTTTAAAATATATGATGATGTTTCAACCGTTTGATGGAAATCCTAATATAACTATTGGTAATCAACTGATAGACTTAAAGAAATATCCATTTATTAAGGAATTAACTGTAAGGGATTTATACCCCTTCCTAGGAGTAGCGGTACATGATATCTTAAAAGAGATGAATCTTCCCATCTCTTATTTAATTATAATGAGGCAGTTAAAAGATTTGGCCATAAATTATTTTACCAGTTTTGAAGTAAAATTTGAGGAACTAGTTATTTCAGGTCAGCTGTGGGAAGCATTGCAACAAGATAGAAAATATATATCCTCAGCGTATAAAATGGCAAAAGAGAGAAAATATAACAATCATATTCTGTTATCCAAATACTGGAGAGAAATTGCCATCCCTAGGCGACAGTAAAATAGTAGAGGCGTTTAACTTAACATTAAAATCCGTATCACTTCAAAAACTGGTCTTTACTCAATTGATGATATTTAACAATGCATATTATACCCATCTTACACTTCATAAATTTGATTCAAAAAAGTCACCTACATGTCCACAGTGTATAGATCAGACAGCAGACCTGTTACACATGTTCTGGAGTTGCAAGAGCATTTATAAATTATGGAATTCTTTAAAGTTACAACTACAAAAATGGGTTACCAAAACTCAACACTCTCCTGGGAATTTCTGATTTTACATATTCCACGGAGAATTTGGACAAAACAAAAAGATTGTAATTATGAATATAAGTTTACTAATGAAATTATATATAGCCACAAATTGGTTGAACCCAGCACAGGTGTCGTGGCAAAATTTCAGGCTGTTAGCGATTAAGCATATATTAGCACAAATTGTTAATTAGAAATAATAAGAAAAGTATAAACAGCATAAAAATTTGGGAACAAATCTTTAATATTATTTTGGCGTAGGGTCCTATCCACTTTCCGTCAGGACATTCTGTATGTGTACCAACACATTCTTGGATTAGATAGAAAATGTAGAAATAATACAAATTATTGGCTTGAGTTGGTTTACAATTGTCTATTGTAGATGCTTTTATGTTTAATTTTTTGTGATTTTAATTTCCTGTACTTGGTTAAAATGATATTTATTCTTAATGTATTATAGGGAAATTCAAAATGGAACTAAAACATTGGAAGCAATATTGTACATAATGTAAATAGTGTGTGAAATGTATAATGGTTTGGCAAAACAATAAAAATGATTATTGAAAAAAAAAAAAAAAAAAAAGACTTGAGCCCATTCATTCCCCTTGCTGTGGGTATTCCCAGAAAGAGCCATCTTTAGGGGCTATCATCCAGCCAGCCAGCCTTTGAGGTGGTTTGTAACCTTGCTATCATCACAGCAATGAGTGTTTTTCTGTTATGAACTTTAACCTTCCCCTAGTCAGAGGCTGCACATTTGCATCACAACAGGGGAAAGGCCACTATGCCTTCCCTGCGTATGTCGTGTGTGTGTGTGTGTATATATATATATATATATATATATATATATATATATATATATATATATTTACCTCTGAAACCAGCCTTAAAGGGGTGTGGACTATTGCGATGATTTTGATTTGTTGAAGTTTTTAAGCAGAGAATTGTTTGCATGGAAGGTTTGATCTGATGAAGGATTCTGAGTTATCCAAAAGCGCTAATCTTTATGAATGTTTTATTATATTAAAGTTTTAATTTTATGACAGCCATGGTGGTTACACTGTTGCTGCATTTGTTGGATAGTTTTTACTACGGTGCTTTTCTTTGATAGCCAGCTTCTTGTTTGCTTTTTTGTTTATATATATATATATATATATATATATATATATATATATATATATATATATAATACACACACACGTGCACTTCTCTGAACCCACATTTCAAGACTGCCATGTTTCTAGATTGATGAGCCTTACATATGGCTGAAGTTTGGTACTTAATTCACCACTCCCCTTCTGCTACATACCCTGAGTGGCTTTAATTAACGTGAGAATTTAATGTTGTGGTGAATTTCACCACAATGTATTATTGCATTGTATAAGACAGCAGTGCACTTTTTATCCCCTTTTCTTTACTGCGGTACAGTCATGGAGTTGGTATATATAATTTCGGGGGTGGAAGTGGGGCTTGCCCATCTTTTAGAAAAAAATATATTTTTTTGTGTTTTTAGGGCTTTTTTTTTTTGCTTCACCATTTTCATTATGTAATTTGTGATGAAAAATGAGATGAAGAATCATTCATCACATTCACATAGGAAACCCATTTGAACTGCAACCTTCAACCTATGATAGGCATGTCCATCCTTTCTATGCCAGTTTCAACAGATGCCTTGGCCAGAAATCAAACCTAGATCACCTTGTTTGTGGGTATTATTTTCTGACAAGTGTTTTTTCTTAACAGCTTTGCAGCATTCAAGAAGCAGTTTTGAAGTTAGATGAGCTTCTGATAAGAGTTGTTTTGGAAGGATCTTGTTGAATTTGCAGTTTTCTTTCCTTTTCAAAGTCCTTTATATTAAATCAACATGGTTTGGAATTTATATTTCTGTATTTATATATGTGAGCTACTGTTTCTTGATACTGCTTGAATAGCATATGTATTTTAATGTTCATTTTCTTCAGACATGAAATACTATTAGGTTTTATTTCTCCAATACTGCACTCCTAGTTTCTGTAGTGATCCCCAACACAGTATTTCAGGTTATGTAGATTTGCCTTAGGTAGGTTGTTTTGTTTAATATCTGAAGAAGTATGGGAGGGCTTGACTTTAGTCTACATCAGTGATTTGCTGAATCCCCGAACAGATTTACAATGTACTATAAGATGAATATAGTTTCTAGGTCAAGGTGGTCTTTTGGGAGTGATATCATTAGGGTATGGTTTCATGAGAGGGGCCACCCAATGAGATTACTTTGGGTCTGTGGCTGAGAGGATGCCAAATATGGCCCTCTTACAAGATACAAACATTATGGCTGCTTGCCATAATGACAGATATATAACAAGAAGGTCCATCTTTAGTAACATGCCCTCTTTTCTGCTACCTGCTGTTATCTGCACTTTTCTTTTTGTTCTCTGTTTTCCCCAGCATTCTGATAGATACCCGAACTTGAGAGAATCATGGCTGTACAATATTTGATGGGGAGTTTAGGGAGTATGGCAGTCTGGGAAAGTGTTATTATGCGTACAATCTTAATACTTGCAGCATACATCTTAGAGATTACAGAAGAATGCCTTTCCTATTACAGATCTTTCATTTTGGTAAGTATCTTTTATTTTCATGTACCATGTCTAGGCACTACCTGTTGCATGTCTATGTTTTCAGCACTGATTTGTTGGAGGTTGGGTATATAATGATATTGATTAGAAACATTTTATTTTTTGCAGGATATATACTGGCACACATGGCCTTCATCATAAAACACAAAACTGAGAAATGGAGAAAATGTGTGACATTTTGAAACTAGTAAATGGAGTACAAGGCAAAGAGCAGGAGAGAGATAAACACAATAAAGGTTTGCTGAGCTCACAAACATAATGGGAAGCTCAGAAGGTATGACAGTTTATATTTTTTTATGATTGGCAGTGCATAGTTTATGGTTTGTAGTGTAGTAAAGTGCAGCAGTTCCGAAGGTTTAGTGATACCTGAGGCATTCTAGAGATAATAACAGATAGTGGCCCTCAGGAGAGATCTCTGCTTGCTGTTGAAGTCAGGACTGCATAAACATAGTTTAAGAAAAATTCGGTTGAAATAAAGTTTGTGCGTTGCACAGGTGGAAAAGTTCAATACATTTTATAACTGGGTAGGTATAGCAGAAAATAGATCCTTGTGAAGTAAGGCATGTAATGCATCTGGCCACATGTTGACACAAAATTTACATGCAGTTTTATCTGACTTCTTACAAACTCAGCTTTTATGATTGCTTCTTGCACATATGCACATTTTTGACATATAATACATGGTCATAGAATGAGGAGGATGACACTTTAAATGGGCTTATGTTTACAATGTAATTGTGTAACTGATTCAGTGCTTTAACTGTGGAGAACAGGACAAAGCTGCAATTACATTTGATCAGAATACCGAAACATGTCCATATATATTGACTTACTTAAAAGTAAGTCTTTAAGTTTGAGTTTTCATCAATAGAGTTTTAGCGTTGGGTATTTCATTCCAGATGCATCACAGTTACTAGTACTGAAGTAAGCCGTTGAATTGCAGATCCTCATGACAATTACCTACCCATAAAACTAACATATCAAGGAAATGTAGCATTGTGGATTTTCTGTTTGTTGTTCACAGTGAGATTTGTTTTTACTTTTAAACCCATCAGTTGTAAAGTGTTTAGTTGTTCTAATATTGGGAGTTTTAAGTCATTATATACTTCAGTTTCATTACCTTAGTGTTTTTTGAAGTAGAAAGCTGACTGTTTTCCAGATATTTACCTGACACATGCAGTGTCTTGTATTATGTATTCTTAATAGAGTTCATGCATCTGCAGCCTTGACCTTAAAATACCACACAAGTTTATGCCTGCTTAGAAAGAAACTTGAAATATGTGCACAAGTTGTTTCAGAAATCAGGTTTCCTTGTATGAAAACAATTGTTTGTGCTCGGTGTATGGTTTAGTTTTAATTGTGAAAAGCATATTTGTAGGCCTCAAGAATGTTTTAGGGTTTCTTTCTTGCTTAGTTCCTGTCTTTGTTATATTTCATTTTTCCAAGACAACTTCATTTGGCTTCTAAGGCTAGTGTGTGGGATCTGTGAAGTAGAATTACCAGTTTTTATCAGTTCATCACTACTTTCCCAACAAAGGGTAGTAATCTGTGTTCATCATGACGGTGGTTGTATTGAAAATGCTGCCTTATCTGGATTTGGTATTGAGGGCAGTTGTAGTCCAAATAAGCCCTGGATGCATGTATGTGAATTTGATATGGAAATAAGATGCTATTTTGTTGGCAAATTAAATATTTTTCAGTGCAGAATTATCACTCATTTGTTCTTGTGTCACTTAATAACAATGCAGAAATCCTTGTCAAAGTAAAAAAAAAATGTAAGTTACTTGGATCTGACAGATGGCAGTTGTCACATTTGTAATGAGCTTTTAATGAATATGTACTTTGGGTTCAATTGATGAAAATAATAAATAACACCCATGTGTTAGCCAGGTATGCCCACTAGACACAGTCCCTTTTCAGAGGCAGCCCAGAAGCAATGCCTGGTTAAATGACTTGCACAAGATCACAAAGTAGGCAGAGGGAATCAAACCCTCTACCACAGGAAATGTAGCTCACAGCTTTAACCCTTTCTGGCAACTCATAAGGTGTTAACTCATTACACCCGAGTGATGTCTCCAGGTGCATCTGCAGTTACCTCCTACTGCGCCTCTAGGCATCAAATATTGCTTGTTCATATTTGCACTAATAATTCCAAAACCATGCTACATACAAGGTATCAGAATGTTTTATCTTGAAGCATGCATGATGGCAAACACAATTGTATTGATATTTGACCTATTTCAATAAATATTTGTTAGAATTATAAGGTGATAACTTCATTTTTTAAAGGTTGAAGCCACACCCACTGGGAGTTGAAGGTACACACTCAAAAGAGCTGTACTGGAGGGAATGGATACTGCTAAAGGTACCAGGTTATAAATTACAGACACATTAACAACATTTTCTTGAGTTACATTTTTTACACACCACACTTCAGATACAGTCCCATCATGAAGCTACTTAATGAATAAGGTTAGTATGTGTAACATTTTGCTGGAGGGGGATTTTACTTGACAGATGAGTAATCTTTGGGGCTGTGGAGGCAAGTCTCCACTCTTTCCAGCAAAAGCAGCTTCCCATATCAAATAGGAATGGGAATGTTTCCATGATAAAAATATTCCTGGAGTTTCAATCAAGGCACACTTGCTCTTTCAAACACAAAATAAACTAAATTATACCCTGATGACATTTTTAAAACATAAAAAGTATTAGAAGCACACCAAATAAAACACAAAAGTGTACAATTTAAAAATATTTTTTTTCAGGTCAGCCCCCCCCCCCGCAATACCCCTTTTGGGGCAGATTTGCCCCTATCCCTCTTTTACTTGTATATCACACCAACAAACTTGGAGAAAATAAAACTTGCACTTAAAAGTGCATTTTCACTTTTGCTCTTTTGGTAGCAGTGATTCTGAGCACAGCAGTAATGGGAATTCTAAAATGAGCACATGAATACATTGCAAAGACAGCACTGAGAAAACACCTCTCCAAAAATACTACATCAGGTAAAAAAACAAACAAAAAAATCAGAACAAAACCAATTGCACACTAGAATAGAATTATTACAAAGGAACTTTGTTGTGAACCAGCTGAGATTACATATATATATATATATATATATATATATATATATATATATATATAAAACTGAGTTGACTAATGGCAATGCATGTTGTAGGGGCCTACTCATGTAAGACTGCATTTTTTGAATGGTAATAGACTCTGGTGCCAACAGTCTCGTTTATGTTGTAGTTTATTTCGGAAAATGCGCTCTGCTTATTGGAGGTTGCTGCGTGAAGATTTTCCTTTTTCCCTGAAGTCAGTAGCATCAGAGCTGATTATATTAGAAAAGCTGGTGTAGAGAACTTTGCCCTAACAAGAGAACATCAGATTTCACCTTCTGCTGCCAACTTGTGATGTTTACTCATATTTAAGGAATGTGCAATACCAATCATCACTTTTGTGGCATTAAATCTTTCTGAAATAGTCTGAGCTTTTAAAAAAAAATATTCAAGAATATTGAATATTGTGGTAAGCTGCATATTGTACTTAGTTTGTGATCGGAGGTATGAGACACATATGCACCTTCATATTATGTTTATCATTTCATGTGTGTCTATCTCTGGCGAAGTGCTAGTATATTTCTAATGACTGAAAGACATTTTTTATGAACAAATGTATGTAGAATTTAGGTCTGATATAACACCAATTCAGAATAGATACTGTATATTTGTACTGCATTTTCAGTCATAAATACAGACTATAGAAACCTTTATTGAAGACAGGCCCATACAGCAGTATAAATTAGTGTACATAGCTAAAAATCATATCAAGAAACCACAGAGGGAGATCTAATGCTACTTCATGAGGTTGGTTACTTCCTTCAGCCACTTTGTCAGATGTAAAGAATAGAAGTGAATCCTTACTGTACCTCTAATGCCAAAATCACAATTTGTTTTCTTCAGAATGATGGTGTCATATCTGGAGAAAATTAATATGTATTTTTGAGGAGCTGACCACATGTGTGAGCACCTCATCACTGCTAAACTTCAACCCAGTGAAGTGAACAGTGATGAGGCTCTGGAAAGCAGATGTAGAAGGTGCCATGGAAGCAGTTAGGCAGCGGACGAAAGTTGTGTTTAGATTTTTGAATCATTATGCTTAACAGCTTCTGTCATCTGTGGATGATTTTGAGTATGTAAAAGAGAAATATACTGCCGTTATACCATTTTGGCAGAGAGTGCTGGATGTGCAAAATAAGTCCATTGAACTAAGCAGTCAAATGGTCTACAATGAGCAGATGGCCTTCTGTGAGGAGAAGGTCTTGTAGTTTTGGTAACCTCGTAAGAAGCTAATATTTCTCAGAGTACTGTAAAACAGTGGGTATAGTTTTCAGCTGTCAGAAAAGAGTGCTCATGGCATAAATTATGATACAAATTATTGTTTCCACAGAGTTTTGATAATAATTTTCCCAGTGGGGATGCAGTTGTTTCCTCTCTCCTCGTTTGGTGATGGGCAGCTTACAAAGATTGCTACAGTAGTTGAATTACATGTGAAAGCAGTCTGGCAGGGGAGTTAGGGCAAAGGGAATTAATTCTTGGACATTGTTGAACTGGAAGACAAGGAATGGGGATTGAACCATGATCAAGAAAAATATGAGGCAGTTATCTGGGAAGTGTGCACTGAAGCAAAAAATGTCATCTAGATACTTAAGAGGACATGGAATTACTGGGAAACCTTTGTTACACTGGTCATTTGCAATGTAGTAAAGAGAGGGACTGTACAATAAGCAAGGTGTGTTTCTTTAAGATTATGCTCCATGAAACAGGGCTGGTAAGCCATGGCACACTAAAGCCCTTTGCAATTCACAAAGTTTGGTACACAGTTAAGTAAAACATTGTGCACAGTCTCATTTTACTCCCTGCATGGAGTATATTTTCAACTGCCCCCAGATTGTATGCGACTCACAACAGTGCACAAACAATACACCTTTTGTGTATGAGATGGCACCATTGAGGTAACCTGTGAGGAGTCCAGCTAAACAAACAAATTGTGTCTTGTTTATAAAAGCAGCAGTGATCTTCCCTGCTTAATATACTTAATTAAGGGTAGATGTAAACTGCATAATGAGTAGGCGGCTATAAAACTGTACTGCTTATAATTTGATACAGGAGAAAGAAGATTATTGTAGCCTTACAATGGCTAGAAAAACTTGTTGACTACCAAGTGAAAGTATGAAAGTTGTCAGATCGATACAGTCAGTAACCCTTAATGTTTATGGGGATGGTGCTGCATATCATTTTTTTATTATTTAACAGAGTCCATGAGCTGAGCAGCATATTGGTTCTAAGCTAAATGCAGAAATTAAAAAATGCATTATTGTGCAGTAGGTAAAACCTACCGTAATGCGAGTTTCCTGTAGTGCAGGCATGGCTACTACCACAGCCATACATGTCTCATCCAGTTATTTCTCTAAGCTCCGACCAATGGAAGCTCACACATTGCCAGTTTACAGTAATGATGGTATTTGGTTAAGACTTAGTATTGCCATCATGGCTAATGAGTGAGAACACTTTTATGAATCACTCATAGGTATGACAGCAGAGTTTAGCACATACCAAAGGAAAACAGAGTACAAAGGCATACATACAAAGCATAATGCAGCATGTAGTAATTCCATGCTGTGTACTAAGGTATACAAAGCATAACTCAGTATTCACCTATTCCATGCTGTGTACTAAGGTATACAAAGCATAACGGAATATGTACCTATTCCATGCTGTGTACTAAGGCATTCAAAGCATAACTCAATATGTAGTTATTCCATGCTGTTTACTAAGGCACACAAAGCATAACTCAGTATGTAGTTATTCCATGTTGTGTACCAAGGTATACAAAGCATAACATAGTATGTAGCTGTTTCATGCTGTGTACTAAGGTATGCAAAACATAACTCAGTATGTAGTTATTCCATGGTGTGTACTAAGGTATACAAAACATAACTCAGTATATAGTTATTCTGTGCTGTGTACTAAGGTATACAAAGTATAACTGAATATGTACCTATTCCGTGCTGTGTACTAAGGTATACAAAGCATAACTCGGTATGTATTCCATGCTGTGTACTGAGGTATACAAAACATAACTCAGCATGTAGTTATTCCATGCTTTGTACTAAGGTATACAAAACATAACTTGGTATGTAGTTATTCCATGCTGTGTACTAAGGCATATAAAGCATAACGCATTATGTAGGCATTCCATGTAGTATACCAAGGTATACAAAGTATAACTCAGTATGTAGTTATTCCATGCCATGTACTATGGTATACAAAGCATACCGCAGTATGTAGCTGTTCTATGCTGTGTACTAAGGTATACAAAACATAACTCTGTATGTAACTATTCCATGCTGTGAACTACTTCTAAGTCTTTCAGCTGCTCCCGTTAGGGGTCGCCACAGCGGATCATCTGTTTCCATTTCTTCCTGTCCTCTGGATCTTGCTCTGTCACACCAACCACCTGCATGTCCTCTCTCACCACATCCATAAACCTTCTCTTAGGCCTTCCTCTTATCCTGTTACCTGGTAGCTTCATCCTTAGCATCTTTTTCCCAATATACTCAGCATCCCTCCTCAGCACATGTCCAAACCAACGTAATCTTGCCTCTCTGGCTTTGTCTCCAAACCTTCCAACCTGGGCTGACCCTCTAATATACTTATTCCTAATCCTGTCCACCCTCATCACACCCAGTGCAAATCTTAACATCTTTAATGCTGCCACATCCAGCTCTGACTCCTGCCTTTTTGTCAGTGCCACTGTCTCCAACCCATATAACATAGCTGGTCTCTCTACCCTCTTGTAGACCTTCCCTTTCACTCTTACTGGTACTTGTCTGTCAAAAATCCTGATTACATGCTGTGTACTAAGGTATACAAAACATAACTAGGTATGTAGTTATTCCATGCTGTGCAATAAGATATACAAAACACAACTTGGTACGTAGTTATTTCATGCTGTGTACTAAGGTATACAAAGCATAACTAAGTATGTAGTTATTCCTTGCTGTGTATTAAGGTATACAAAACATAACCTAGTATGTAGTTATTCCATGCTGTGTACTAAGGTATACAAAATGTAACTCAGTATGTAGTTATTCCATGCTGTGTACTAAGGTATACAAACCATAACTGAATATGTACCCATTCCATGCTGTGTACTGAGGTATACAAAACATAACTCAGTATGTAGCTATTCCATGCTGTGTACTAAGATATATGAAGCTTAACTCGGTATGTAATTATTCTGTGCTGTGTACAGAGATATACAAAACATAACTGAGTATGTACCTTTTCCATGCTGTATACTAAGGTATACAAAATGTAACTTTGCATGTAGTTGTTCCGTGCTGTGTACTAAGGTATACAAAGCATAACTCAGTATGTCGTTATTCCATGATGTGTACCAATGTATACAAAGCATAACTGAGTATTCACCTATTCCATGCTGTGTACTGAGGTATACAAAACATAACTCAGTGTGTAGCTATTCCTTGCTGTTTACTGAAGTATACAAAGTAAACTCAATATGTAGTTATTCCATGCTGTGTACTAAGATATACAAAGTATAACTGAGTATGTACCTATTCCATGCTGTGTGCTAAGGTATATAAAGCATAAGTCAGTATGTAGTTATGCCATGCTGTGTACTTGGGTATACAAAATGTAACTCTGCATGTAGTTGTTCTGTGCTGTGTACTAAGAGAAAATACTAGCAAAGCTAGACTTCTAACTGTTTGATACCTTAAACCTCTTGCATCAGAGGCCTCATGGGATATATGCAAATCATCCCTTAAGGATATCAGGTGTTTCAGCTAAATGGCAATTCTGAATGTTCATGACTTTTTCTTTTACTTATATTTTTAAGTCTGTTTATGGACAATAACCAGATCAAAGGATGGAAGCAAGCTGACAAACAACCAAAACCAAGACACTGGACTTGCAAGGAGTGTCCAAATAAAGGTTGGAAACCAAAGGAAGGTTTCTTAATGTCTTTATTAATCCCAATAACGCCAGACCAATATGTACGTTTTCGACCAAAACCAAGTCTTCATCAGAAAAAGCATGTTCAAACACCAAATTAAACACTTAAATAGCCAAACAATTATACAAATCAATTAATTATTCAAATGAAGTCCCACCAATAAAATTCTGTTGTAGTAAAACATGATCATGTTCAAACATATTTTGAACCTTGTTCATGATAAAAATGTATTCCCTGAATGAATAAAAATTACGGATGAACATACTTTGAACAGGTGGTGTATTTCTGTTTCTTAAGATCACCACCAGCTTTTCTCCAGGAATCATTATATACCACATTGAAAAATAGAAATGTGAGCACATTCTGCACAAAGGGTATTGATACTTTCATGAACTATAAACAGATGAAAATAGGTGGATTGTATCTTTAGAGTGGATGAGAAACAGACTGACGTTTTTTTGAATTTGGCAGTGGAGGAGAGGATTATTATTACCTCTACTTGTAAACATTTAATAGTGAGTGATCCCAAACCTAAATATATATATTTGTTACCCAAGGTCCATAAATCACTACAAAACCCTCATGGGAGGCCTATTACTTTGGGTAGGGGTTCCCTTACTGAGCCGTTGTTGATTTATCTGACACAGTATCTTCGTCCATTACTTGGGTATGTCAGGGCCTGTATCCAAGATACAACAGAGTTCCTTCAGATTTTGCAAGACACCCAAATTAAGCCAGGCTGGTTGTTATGTACCCTTGATGTTTCTGACGTTTATACTAACATACTACACTAGGCAGGCTTGTTGGCACTGGAACATTGGTTAACAATATTGGAACTTTACCCACCAGGTTTCAATACTTTTCTCATGGGATTAACTGAACATGTACTAACCAAAATGTATTTTACTATCAGGATTGTTGCTTTTTGCAAAGGCAGGGTACTGCTATGGGGGCATCATTTGCCCCTATATATGATGACCTTTTCATGGCATATATAGAGGAACAATTGATTTACGATCCCCTTCATAATCTGTATTTGTCCGAAATTGATATTTGGCTTCCTTATTTGGATGACTGCTGGTTAGTATGGAAAGCGGATGTTGCCTATTCAAATGAATTTTTGGATTACATCAATGCCAACAAACGGGATATTCATTTTACATGCAACTTTGATCTGAATCAGATTACTTTTTTGGATGTTCTGATCAGCAGGAATTCTGACCACACATTAGATACACAGGTGTACTGGAAATTTCTGGAATACAATGCCTTGTTGCATGCTTCTAGTCATCACCCTCCCCATGTCATATGCAACACACCTAAATCCCAATTCATGAGAATCAAGCATATTTGCTCTAATTCCAACAATTAGGAACATCAAAGGAGGGACCTGGTGGGTAGATTCAAGACATGGGGGTACAAGTCTGGCACCATTACCATGGCCTGTAGAGAGGTATCATAGACAGGCAAGATCTTATGAGATATAAGGACAAGGCACCCTCTCAGGATTCGCATATCAGATTTATTACCACCTACGGGCACAATACGCAGAATTTTTTGCAAGTGATGCAACAAAATTGGAATGTCCTGATGGGGGATGTCAGACTTGCCAATATGTTACCAGAGAGATGCCCATTTGGGTATAGGAGCGGTAGAACATTGGGTTCTTTTTTTAGTCATAACAAAACTGGATTTTTGGATGTCCAGTTACAGCATCAAACAACACTTATGGGGGATCATCTGTTTGGGTGTTTCCTATGTGGGCATTGTACCCATTGTATCCCGATGGACAAGACCAAGCAATTCACCAGCAGAAACACGGGCCAGGTTTTTGATATAAAGTTTTTTGCTAATTGTTCTAGCGAATGGGTGATTTACTTGGCTACCTGCTCATGTTTTGCGTTTTATGTAGGACAAACTTTGAGACCAGTGAAATTCCGCATTAGTGAACATGTTAGTGATATTAAAACTAAAAAGGCAAGTAGTGCCCTGTATAAGCATGTTCTGAACCATCCTACAGCCAATTTTAGATTCACTGTTATTGATATAGTTACTGGTAAGAAAGGGAATAAGGTTGGTTGACACAGTATATTAAATTAGAAGGAAAGAAAATAGATTATCAGACTGGCTGGGTTATTCCCCCCTGGGCTTAATGAGCAGTTGTGACTAACCAATCATGTTCTGTTGCCAAGTTTCATTTATAATGTGGCTATTTGTGGAAGTTTTGTTACACTGAGGAAGGCTATGTAATTCTTGCCAAAACCAGTCTGTTTGTTGTCACATTAAAACTGTTTTTCATAAACCACTTTGGGCTGGCTGTTTTCTTTTTGACTTTGAAACCAATTTTGTTGCCGTGCCTTTGCCGTACTTGCTGAGGCTGGCTGTTGTGCACAGAGGATGAGAAATAATCAGTGTGATGACTGGGGGACTTGGTATACCTTGGAACACCTGCAGCTGGAAAATAGGCAGTGATTTGTGAACAGGTGATCACCAAGCAACAGCATGGTTTGCCATCTACTTAACTTTAGAGTCCATTCAGCCAAGTTTGAAGTAAATGTGGATACTCTAGTACTTAGATATTAAGATTATATAGGGAAAAATAGGGAATGCTACTACCTTTACTTACAAAAAAAAAAAAAAAAAGAATGTGAAACAAGTATGCATCTTAAAAAGGAAGGAAAGAAATTTTAAGGTTTTCAGCAAGGTGAAAACTTAAGCTTAGGGAAATATAAGTGGCACTGAAGAAGTAATAGGCAGACAGAGATGTAGATGGTCAAACGGTGGAGAAGATCGCCATTTACACCATGATTGCAGACAAAATGGGGTATGGGCAAGATGGCTAAATAGAAACAGAAATGGTTAAAAGTTCTGCGATGTCTGTTATTATACTGACTAAAAATATTAGTTCTTTTCTTTAATTTTCAAAATGTTGATGTTCTAATGAAAGCTTATACATCAGTAAAAGGAATAGTGATAGTTTTTCAAAATCCATTTTTTTATCAGAAAAACTGTTAAAAACTATTGCAGAAAGAAATTGGAAGACAAGTCATTCAAAAAATAAGTTAGTACTTTATATTTATGAAGGAGATGCAGTCCATTGGGACAAGTGTGCGGGAACTCTCAATTAAAAACACTGGATACTAAACTGGAACATATTAAATAAGACTAAAAAAATGGAGTCAAGTAATATGTTAGAACAGCGCAGTGAACAAATTAACAATGTGGAAAGATGCCTTAAATGACTTTAAAGTAAAAATTTCAGTGGGTGACTCACTCACTCACAGACCAAAACAAAATAACTTGCTTATTGACCAAACTGATTACTTAGACTCAGAAGAAATAACTTGCGTATATATGGAATAATAGAAGTATTAGGAGGAGATAATAAATTTAATAACTACATGGTCGTATCAGACATTTAATCTACTTGAAGCACTGTCATTTGTTATAGAGCGAGTGCACAGGACCTTATCTTCTGCATTAAAAAATAAGCTGCAGCTCCTTGTTCTATCATAATAAGATTTGTCTCCGGCATGGAAAAGTGTTTGGACTTGAGAACTAATTAGGCTAAATTTTCTATTAAAACAGCAGCAAAAATAGATTTAATAATGATTATTCTTTTAAGGCGATGTCAAAAATAAAATAAATCTTCCATTAATTAACAAACTTGAGAAAAATAACATCTAGTGCAGTATGCTTTTTCTTGCAAGAATTAAGATCATTCTTTCAAGTTGGTCTAAAATATTTGGTTCATCAGAATAAGCAGCTGTTTATATTAAAAACAACATCACTCTTAAAACCACTGAAGAAATGGATTACAGTAATGTATTCTTTAAGAAACAAGGGAAAATGCACAGAAACCCAGCACATAGACAAAAAGCAAAGCTTAAAAACAAGAGATGGTTACATCTACTAAAATGCTGCTAACAGTCATGCATTTTCATAGAATATGAAACTCCTATGTAAATATATAAAGGTGTTATAAGATGTCTATTTTTGTGAATGCAAGTGTTTCAGTACAAATATGCTTAGTGAATCTCTTATTGCTTGCCTTTAGAGTATATAGTTAGAAATGATTCATTTCTTGTCAGCATCTTTAATGTTTCTGTATATTCCAATATATATTAAATTCTGGTTTAGTTAAATAATGATGATAGTTGCTAACATATGTGATTTATGTTAACACATTAAGAGCTTGTAGTCATGAAGAATCAGTCTATTTAATGTGCTCATAATCAATTTTAAACTGTTAATATTTCATTACATATTTTCAGTGAATGCCTGTGGTTTGGTTGTCTGGCTTTAGATAATAATCTTATAATATTTTCAGCCATCATTGCTCACGTATGCTACTTTGGTCAAAGGCATAACAGCTTATTCCTGACATTCGACTTTAAAAGAGCGTATGGTCGTCAAGAGTCCTAAAATGACTTGTTTGACTTTCTTGATTAGTTAGCTTCTTGTGACTGTTTTCTTCTTTCTGTGAATGTTTACTACTTTCTGACCTTTGTGAAAGAGTGAAAGCAAAGGCAACACAACAGTCACTGTGGGACATCATGTAACGTATACGTATGATACCAGGAAGTAGGAACTTTGCATGTGTATTGGGAAGTTAACTTGAACATCTCTTCACTATAAGCCATTAAAACATTTTCAGTCTTCAAGAAAGGCCATACAAGTCTTTAACTTATTTACTGTAAACAGTATTTATGAATCGTATTAACAAGTGAAGAGCTCAGTAAATCTATTTCTATTTCTAATTTGTAATGTTTCCATGATTTAGATTATACAGAACTATAAAAAGTTTGTTTCTTGTTGAGCAGTTTTACTATGACATTATTATACAACATTTTACTTCTCAAAGAAATTGTAAGAACTTTTATGCAGGGGAGAGAATTCAATTTTTATGCTTATTTTCAACTTGTGACAACATTATTGAAAGTAAATTAGAAGATTCATTTTAAAAGGAAAGTGTGGAAGTAAGTCTATAAGGAGACATGTTTACAGTACATCTCTTTACCATGAAAAGAAAACAGACTGGTTTCGGCTTTATTAGCCTTCCTCAGTGTTTTTGACACTGAGGAAGACTAATAAAGCTGAAACCAGTCTGATTTCTTTTTGTGGGGTTCGGGCTTTTATTCAACCCTACCCCTAATGTGTTTATGATACATTAAAACTGTTTGGTTTTTACCACACTGCTCTGCTGGCCTTTTTTGGATTTTTCATGACTTTTATTGGGCCTTTGCACTTGCCATACTTGTGAAGGGGTTGTTGTTGTTGATCTCTTTACCATGTCATATTTGTTCCCTCATCTTGTGAAGCTTTTCATTTAAGCTCCTAAAGGTAAGTTACAATCTTATATAACTAAACTAACAACCTTATTTGATTTTCAATATTTTTCCTTTGATTTTCTCTTATTACAGTGAATTTAAAGTTACAGTAAAAAGTAATAAGTGATGTGACTAGGATTGTACAGATGGTAATATGGCACTTAATCATAATGTGTTGTCAGCTATAAAGAATAGATATGTGCAAGTCATGTAATAACTCAAAACCTATTGTTGTAATCTCCTTGTAAATGGTATTCTTTGACAAATCTAAGTTCAAGTGGATATGTTTCCTTATTCTGAAGTGTGCATGTTTATTTATTTATTTATTGTGCAAGCACATTTGCTATGTCCAGTGTCTGGGAAGACACTTCGTTTTTAGTTATAACATGCCACATTCATCATTTGTCCCTCTTTATAATATCATTAAATAAGTCCTAATTGTGGAATTTAGATTTTCAGACAGAGGTGAGTTCATTGCTGGATTTAGTAAATTTGTTAAGACAAGTGCATTGTCTGTCTGTCTTTCATTTAATCTAGACTTATTTTTATGACTGGGGTAATTTTTGAAGCTAATTAGCCTCTCTCCTTTCAGTTCCATGTCATATCACTTTTGTGATTCTACCAAAGGATTATTTGTTTATTCACCTGTATGTTTGCTCTTTACCAGTATGTGATCAGTAATTTAGGAGTTAATATCAACAGTATCTTGAGAAACCTTATCTGGGTTGTTTATGATAGAATCCCAATGTGTTTTCATATGCATTTCATTTTTTATTGCTGTGCATGCTTTAATACTTAGATGTCTTCAGCTGCACTGTTCTTCACCATCATCCCTGACTTTGGTTAATAAAGGTATCATAACAATTAGACGTGGTTCTGGAACTGGGGTCAGTGCTGTGGTAGAATGATGGATCTTGTGTCCAAGCTCCCATTAGCTTGGTTTAACCAGCATCATTTTTGGGGAGAGGTTCAGACACCAGGGATCCTCATTGTCTTGTGTGGTGGTCACCCTAGATCTAGAGTTGTGGTTTCAGGTTTGCGTGCAACATAAGGAACAATATTGCTTGTACAGATTCTGGTACCATGCAAATCAGGTGCTTTTTTTGTTTGTCAGGTAAAGTATGTTGCTTAGCTTAGTTAAATGTGTATATAATATGAGTGTTGAGAGCTAGTTTTTTTTTAGAGAAATAGTATGCTATTGTTTAAATAAGTATAATTATTGTGATGATAAGGAGTTGATTAATATATGATTCTAGTAATGTTGGAAAGTTGAAAATGAATTCTGAGAATAAAAATGATTGATTCTGTAATGTAATTAAATATAAGAACAGGATTTTGTTTATGGAGGTGTTTAAAGTTTAGAAATTGAACATATAAGAGACTACACAGGATTTGCTTGCAGTATGGCATATTAAATATAGCACCATACCTTTGTTCATTCTTTGTCTAACATATGTCATCATTTAGTAATATCTAGTTATATGATGGGCAAGATATGATTTATATTTTTTGTCATAAATATGTAATATATTCTCTAGACCAGATGTCTGATGTCAAGGCGCATGGCTCCATCTCTTCATGCTTTACTATTTTTCTGTCCTTGCATTTGAATATGAGAAATTAAACATATATACATATATTTGAAGAAGTTGTTTTATATTAAAGACGTGTGCTATTTACACTAATGAGGTTAAGTATGTAAGTATCATTGATTGGGAAATATTACAGGTGTGTGTGTGTGTGTGTATATGTATGTGTGTGTGTATATATATATATATATATATATATATATATATATATCTATATATATATATATATATATATATATATATATATATATATAAATTAAGTCTTTATTAAAGATGTGTACTATTTACGCTAGTGAGGTTAAGTATGTAAGTATTTCTGACTGGAAAAGATTACAGATATATAATATTTTAGCTCATAGAGTTTTCAAATATGTTTTGTTTGGACATTATTGATTCAGATGTCAGATTCCATGTTTATAAATTGATTAGATATGAACATAACATTTAATTATTAAATCTGTTTGTTACTGTTGGAAAATATGTTCATGAAAATATTGATGTTTGTTGTTTTAAGTTGTATTAATGTATTTCCGAGTCATATTTGATTTTTATCTATCATTTTTATGTATATGGTATATAAGGAGATTATTGAGTAAAGGGGAAAACTTTTCAGGTCATTTTCCTTTCTCATTGATCCTTTATTGACATGTTCACACACATTTATATATCCATCCATCCTCCATATTATTATAGACATATTATAGATTTAATATCAGTGGTCCTCAAATGATTTAAAAGTGTATTGTACTATTGAATATAGAGAATATTTCTCTATATATATTTACCTTGTTAGTAATGCAGGTTATTTAACTAGAATTCCTTAGGCTAGATAGTATAGGGTGTTTACCTAATGGGGCAGAAAAATCAGGAAAGGCAGTATACATAAATAGGGGGATTATTAAAGAAGTACCATTATCTTTAAATATATGTTTTTGTTCTTTTTTTGAAAGGAAGAATTTAAAATGTATCTTAAGTTTAAACATGTAGGAATAATTTTTGAGGCAACATGATATTTTTGTAACCATTCAACATTGCTTTTTCAATTAAACATATTCTAAATTCTTAATATATTTTAAACATGTTAACTTCAAGAAGTAGATTGGTTAATATTAAACAGCAGCAATATAAGGCTTTGATCAGGTTTCTGAAAGTAAACAAAGGTGATATTTTCTTACAGGAGTCATGTATACTAGAGAAAGATATTCATGTTTTAAATATAAATTATGAAGTAATTTCTTCATTTTCATTTGATAAGAATAGGAGAGGTACAGTGATATTATGGAAGAAAATTTTTCAGTTATTACAAATGTTAATAAATTTAACAATTCCCAACTTGATGTATTCTATTGTTACTATTAAATGTAATAATATGTTATATATTCTAGACACTTTTTATTGAATTCTAGCTATTGATTCAAAAGTTGAGAAAGATCATTTTTTTTAGTGTCATGGGAAAGTAAGGTTAGTTATGGTTGGAGATTTTTATTTTATTTTTTTATGTAGCTGATACATGGTTGGACAAAATAATTAGAATTGTGACCCAGCAAAAGTTCATAAGAACAGATCAGTAATAATGATTTAAAGTTTTAGTGATTAAAGCAGATCCAAATTCACTTTATTTTACACATTATGCATTTGTTTGTAGTACACAGACATGAATGGATAGAATTTACATATCTCAAAATTTATTTGATAAGGCTGACAGTTGCTAATAGTTTCTCATATCCATTATTAGATCATAATGCTTAACCAAATACCCCAGAAATGTTAATTTTATTTACAGAATTCCACCATATATGAGTAAATTGAAGATCTTACTTAACATTTGAATTAACAGATAATTGATTTCATGAATAAAGTTGCTTTATGGGATACTCTGAAATTACATATCAATGATAAAATGGGTAGATGCTGCCCTTAAATAATAAGATCGAGGCAATGAAATATTAAAAATTCATGAAGGTCTTCATAAGGCTATGCTTGAACAGCAAAAAGGGAAAGTTGATAACACAAATAGTATAAAAAAATAACTACCCAATACCAGGTGATTTTTGACACACAAAACAGAAATATGTTTAGAGAAAACTAAACTGCATAATTATGCTTTGATATCTAAAAGTTTACATAGATTGGCTAACAGAATGAAAGTATTAAAAAGGTCAGATTCATTCTATTTTAATACAGTAACAAAAAGTTGCATCTGATATTAAAGAAATGTTGCTAATGTTTAAGAAATATCACAAAGATTTAAATTAGGTGAATAATGTTTCTTTATATGGAAATTAGTTGATATTTATCTAAATAAAAACCTCCTTGCTAAACTAAATGAACAACAAATTGCATTATTAAACAAACTAATTCCTTTAAATTAAATTAAAGGACCCTGTAAATAAATGTAAAAAAAGGAAACGCTCTGGTATGGGTGGCATTATAGTAAAAATATATAAACTGTTTACTCCTAACATACTAATTTTATTAGGTAAAGCATTCTTACTCATTCTAAACTCCTACATAATTCCTCTACTTTGCACTCATTTCTCCAATCCTTAACCAAGGGAAATACAACAAATTAGTTTCATCATATAGACTTGTATCACTTGTAAATGTTGATTATACAATTTTACCATGATTTTATCCTTAATTTAAAAAATATAATGGTCAATATTAGTGATAAGGATCAAACTGGATTTATTATTACTAGACATATAATTTCAAGAGAACAATTACTTTAAAAGATTTTGCTAATTATAATCAAAACTGACTAATTAGTTTAGTATACAGAGGGCTCTTATTTCAGTCAGTTGGGGGTATTTATATAAAACTCCTAAATATTTTGCCTTCCTTGAAGAATTTATAATCTTAGTCAAAAATGTCTATAAAATTTTAAATATGATACAGAAATTGGTACTTTTATTTCACAATTGTTTAATGTCAATAAGGGAACCAAACAAGGATGTCCACTCACCATTGCTTGCTTTGATAATCAAACCCTTTGCAGATATTGTTAGAGTTAACCAAAAGCTGAAGGCTTCAAAGTATCTTCTAAAATCCAGTCTAAAATTCTGATATTTGTTAACATTTTATTAACAATTGGAGATATAACTAATTTTGTATTTGAAATTAACAAATTTTTTTTTTCAATCTATTCCATGTATGACATTCAATAAGAACAAAATGGAATCTATATTAATAAAGCACCAATTCAGATTTTATGAATTAATATAATAACATACTACCTGTTTCAACCCACTCCGTTTGCCCTGCAGGCGCACTCCGCTACCCTCCTTATCCCCAATTCCCACCCACCCCCAGGGGTCCTACTCTTATACTATTTACTCACACCCTTTCCTCCTCCCACTACTCTCAGGCTACCTTACCATTGGCCACACACCCCTATCATCCTTCTCTAACCACTCACTATTCTCTCCTAACCACACCCTCCTGTTTTTTGCTCTTCCCTATCGACAACTACCATACACCCATACCTACAACAAGACGCCTAACTAATAATCCATCCAAATGTATAAACCATCAATCCAATCACATTTACACTTTCACCTGTTACTTCTTCTACTTATTCTACCACCATTACTTTTAGCCTACATACTTACCTCCTATGAACACTCATTATATCCAAACCTTCATAACCCCAATAAGCTAATTACCTCTTCTTACCTACCAGCACTCACAAAACATGTAAACATAACATATACACCCAGCTATCTACTTGCAAGATTTCATAGAACAATCCACATTAGGTACTACAATCATAATCCCAGAAAATCTCCACATCTATACAGAAGAGTCCCAACTCTAGGCTCTCTTATACAACTCCTCTCATTAAAAGATGGAGACATACACCCAAATCCTGGCCCAATGACACTTCCTACCACACAACTCCACAATCCCAATCAATTCAACACACATTCCCTTACTCAGCCAAGAAACTGTCTCTTCATAGCCTACCTCAACATACATAGCATCAATAATAAAGTCTTACAACTCCATGCTCTCTTAGAAGTCTACTCTTTTGACATTCTCTGCTTAACAGAAACCTGGTTAAAGCCTGTAACTAAAGACAATGAAATCACCCCACCCGGATATAATATATATAGATCTGACCGTATAGCAAAGAAGGGTGGGGGAATTGCTATCCTATTTAAATCAGGTCTACAGATCACCACATATGACCTTAAACCACCTGTAGATTCTACTGCTGAAATTCTTATTTCCAAACTTCAACTCAACACTTTCAAATCCATCTATATTATCTGTATCTATCTACCTCCTGGCAATAACAATGCCACCATAGAAGATATCCTCTGCTGGCTATCACTAAACCTGCCCCAAGAAACCATTATCCTAGATGACTTTAACACAGATTGGAACTGCTGTTGCAGCAGCCACCCTACCACCCTCATTAACCTATTTGGTTTCTCTCAAATCATTACCTCCCCTACCAGGATAAACAAGCCCAATAAGAAAGAAAGTACCTTGGATTGGATTCTTATAAATAACCATCCCCACACATATGAATCTGGAACCCTCCCTGATGATATTAGTGACCACTCACTTACCTACATTATCAGGCATAAAACCAATGCCTCCATTCCAGCCACTGTCAAGTCTATTAGATCCAAGAAAAACTTTAACCCTGATCTCTTCCAAAGTGAACTAAGAGCATGCAATTGGTCTCCCTTAAGACACCTCCCATTGGAGGAAGCTGTTAAATACTTTAATTCCAAATTCCTCACCATCCTAGATAACCATGCACCAAACCGCTCTATTAGAATCAAAACTAAATCTGCCCCATGGCTGTCAAAAGAAACCAAACAAAAAATCCACCTCAGAAATAAATACTGGGCCAAATGGCATATGACTAAAAACTCTGCTGACCATCAAAACTTTAGACAACTGAGAAATGAAACTAAGAAAGCTATACTGTCTGATAAAAGAAACTACTACTTACAGTTCCAGCAAACTAAACATAACAACCCACAAAAATTCTGGGCAAGTATTAACCAACTACTACACCCAGATCAATCCATTACACCTAACCCACAAGGCACAGACCAGGAGAACCCAAAGCACACTGCCAATGCCTTTAATACCTTTTTCTCTGAGGCCATTCAAACACTTGCTAGTCACCTGTCACCTAATAATTTCACTTTACCTATCTCTAACACAACTCCACCCCCTCCATTTCTCTTCCAACCTGTCCCTACAACATATATTCTTTGCCTTATCCAAAAACTTAAACCTTGCTCTCCTTCAGCAGATCAATTACCAGCTGAATATCTACAGAAATCAGCCAAATCCATCGCCTATCCCATTTCCATTCTGACACCCATATCAACAATACTATAAAAACTGTTAATAAAAAGCTAGGCTCTCTCTCTACAGAATCAAACCGTTCCTTTCACCAACAGTCAGAAAAACTATTGCTTATACCCATCTAATCTCTACACTCCTCTATGCCTCACCCATATTTACTAATTTATCTAAAAATAACCTCGCCAAACTGGAAATCTCCTACAGTAACATTGCCAGGTTTGCTACTGGCAACCCATTCAGAACCCACCACTGCTATAATCTTAAGCAGTTTGGATGTCTAGAAATTCAGAATCTGCTTAAATCCCACCAACTAACCATTGCCCATAAGACTCTTTACCAACCTTCCAGTACTCCTGTACTAACTACCCTCATCATTCCCTATAAGAATCTGAAATCCTTGTGCTCATCACACAAACTTCTTGTAAACACATCTAAATCTAATAACAAGGCTGGGGACTCTCTTTTCAGCAACACTGTTGGAAAATCCTGGAACCTTCTCCCCAGTGAACTTTCCTCAGTTTCCTCCATGTCTCTTTTCAAAAACAGACTGAAACTTTTACTAAGAACACACTGGCTATGCCCCTGTACTAAACCTGACTGATCATTGTTCTACTTTTTCTACTCATAACAGGTACTGCCTACCCACTACTTCCCTACAACTAGCTCTACCTTCCTTCTTGCCACTTCACCTTTTTCCTATTCCTTACTCTTCTTTTCATCCCCTAAGCTTACTCATAGTGTGAAAACTCTTTTATTTATATAAAAGACACACTTATGCCTCTTTTATTTTGACTTTCTGTATTCTGCCTGTAATCTGAACTGTACCTGCCTACTGCACTGCAAAGTATTTCTGCCCTCTCTGTAATTTTTCCACTGTACCTGCCTTTGGCACTGTGAAGTATTTCTGTCCTCTTTGATTTTTTCCAGCCTAACTTCTAATGTTCTTTGTAAATATAAAGGTTTTATTTCCTCTTATCCCAGACCTATTTCTCCCAGACTATAGTATATTATTAGACCTATTTTTAGTATTGTACCCGAATTTTAAAATGGGAGGTACTTAGACCTCTATGATAATTTCTGTATTAACCTGTAACAACATCGTATGTAAAAATTTTTTTTGTTGCTATTTTTTGCACGGAGCTTATCTCCCCGGGCCTCTACTGAAAATGGACATGTATCCAGTTAGACCAGCCCGGTCAACAAATGTAAAATAAAAAAAATAAATAAAATAAATATAATTGGGATAAACATGAAACTGAGTATTTCAGATTATTTTTTAATATGAATGTAAACTCTATAACTACTTTTTTTAATAATTCACAGAAGGAGAATAAAGTTTTGAAGAAAGTCAGTAGATGCTGTTTCCCTTTACATGAGTTGGAACAAGACCAAGACTAGAAAGTATTAATTGATCTATCATTGTGTCCTTAACTAAAGAGCAAACAGATAGGGGTCACCATTGAAAGAAATACTTTTAGAATATTTAGATGTGAACCTTACCACATGCATGGATTTTCAATAGAAAAGCCATTCTAAGCTATTCTAAGAGTTTGATTGGCTAAACAGGGTAATGGATCAGAAGTAGCTCTGCACATAGTTATTCAGACTTTAGGCAGGCATAAGGCATGGTGCTATATAGTATGTGCTACATAAAAGGTTATTGAATGCATCAGAAGGACTTGGAATGGATGCTGGGATTACAACATGGATACAACTCTGCATTCATCAACAGACCACAGGGTGTCATAGTAAATGTAGTTTTCCTGGATGAAAGGGTAGTAACAGTTGGGGTGCTACATGGGTCAGTACTTGGACAGCTCTCTTAACTGTTTTTACAATGGGGGTGACAGAGGATGGGAAAGGTTATCTTTTTTTCTGATGCAACAAAATCATGCAACCAGGGTGATTAAACATAAATGCATAGAAAGAACAGCAATAGATTTGGTAATAGGAGGAATGCCTAAAACACAACAACTTAACTTTTCAGTACAAATTGTAAGAGTGATGCATCTCTGAAACAATAACCAAGAAAAGGAGTGCATTATCTGAGATGAAGTGATAGCAGAAGTAGAAAAGGATAGAACTGTGGTGAAGTCCTCTCTAATTACTTAGACAAGTATGTGGTTAGAAAATTCCACAAGAAGGTTGGTGAAATGCTGTAATGCATGAAAAGACACTTCACTAGTAAAAAAAAAAAAACAAAAAAAAAAAAACAAGAAGTTATCCCTTTACAGAGGCAGTTGGGGTGCTGCATTTAATTTTGGAGATGTCATTATAAACAGGCATGCAAGACAATAACTCTCTGAACAGAGAAGTAAAAGTGGTACAGCGTTTGTATCAGAAGTCACACAGGAGAGGCTACAAACATTCAGTAGGTAGTCTTGTACAAAGAAAGCAGAGGTTATAATTTGGTTGACATTGTTAAATTCTTTAAGGAAGCTGGTAAATTCCAAGTGGGTGCCATCTTTCAAAATCAGATACCTGAGAAGAGGAAGGTACATTCAGAAGTTCTAAGGACGGCTGTTTATTGTAGACACAAGTTAATATTATTTAACAGGCATTTGGAGCACCTTTCCTAAAGAGTAAAAATATTTACATAAATCAGGAAGGCTGGATCTAGACAGACCAGTTTATTTAAAAATATGACTGGGGGTTGTAAAAACTAATGACACTTGAGTAAGAACTGCTTCGGGAAAAAGATAAAATTTATAGGTCAAGAGGTATTTAACTGCTGTAAATTCTAAGTAGTGACTGTAGTACACTTTGAATGCAAGTCAGGAAATATGCATTGAAAGTGAAAATGAGGGTTTATCATTACAGGATAGCAGATATGGGGGGGGGGCATAGAATAGGTGTGTGGAATAAGCTCTTATAATATAAGATTTTAACTCTTGTCTGCATTACCTGTAATCCAGGTTAAGTAAATTACCCAGGTACTGTTGGAAACCATCTTGGTTTTGGGTAAGGAATAAACAGCTTAATCAAGTCTCCATCTCATGAAGGAGGGTGTAGACCCATGAACTGCACCATTGACTTCAAGTGGAGGCTGGGAGTGGTATGACCATACCATTACTTGTGGTGGTAGGAGGCCTGTGCTGCAGTACAAAAACATGCTGCTATAGACTCTCCATATAGAGGGATATGAAATTTATGCTTTTAGCCTCCCAAATTCAGAATACCATATGTGATGACCAAATTGCCTTTGCAGTCTTCCCTTTTTCGTGTAGAGGCACACAACAAAGTTGCCTTTGCCTATTGGGAGCAGATAAATATCAGTAGCTACACTGGAGATCATACTAGAGGGAGGACCAAGTGGTTAGAATCCCAGCAGTGTCAGGAAATAGTAATATAAAACAGTAATATAAAAATGTTAGAGCTGGAGAAATGTCAAGGGCAGATGATCATAAAAGGTGTATAAGTTATAAATGGTGCAAAACGGAGAAGCTGATGAGTATTGTGAATGACTGACAGATTTTAAATATCAGGCATACCAGATTACATTTAGATGTTGTCAGTATCTTAGTATTTTGAAGCTTGCTTTGTCATGGTTGCTGTGGTTTGTTGTAAGATTATCTGCAAGGCCATGGAATGAATTATCATGGACCTTATTAACAAAGATATAGAAAATCTCCAAATGCTCGACCCAACCCAGTTTGGCTTTGTCAAGGGGAGATCATGCCTGTTAAACTTGGTGGACTTCTTCAAGACAGTTACCAAAGTCCTAGAAAAGAGGGCAAATCTGTGCATACGGCCTACCTAGACTTAGCCAAGGCCTTTGACATAATCTCCCACTCTGGCATCATTCATAAACTCACCTAGCTGGGTATCAACCCATATATTGTCAGGTAGGTTGCAAACTGGCTCACTGATAGAACTCATACGGCCAAAATAGGGGACTCCTAGCAGACCCATAACCAGTGGTGTTCCACAGGGATCAGTTCAGGGACCCCTACTATTCGGAATCTACTTCTCTGAAGTGCAGGATAAAACTAAAGGACTGTGGCTGACCAAGTTTGCTGATGACTGCAAACTGGGAGCAATCATTGAAACACCTAGCGATGTTAACATCCTGCAAGAAGGTCTTACGCAGATTTATGACTGGTGTTAAAGTCATGGTCTTAAACTTAATGCAAAAAAATGCATTATCATCCCCTTCGGCAAGGGTGATGTTCCTGCAAACTACCACATCAATAGAAATACCCTAAGCACACAGTCAGTGGTGAGAGATCTGGGCACACAGGTTGACAGTAACCATAACTTTGATCACCATGTCTCCACAGTGGTAAGAAGGGCATTTTATATTGCTCATCTCATAAGTAAGTGGCACTGCCTCCAGAAAAAAAAAGAGGTTATAACCCCTCTGTACTCTTCCCTAATCAGAGAACCACTGCTTCCTTTGCTATGTTCCTTTCCAAACACCTGCAGCAATTGGCAATAACACAAAGGTTCCTTAGAAAGAAAATGAATGGTCTTCAAGATCTGTCTTGTGTGGACAGACTGAAATCTGCTCAGAGGCAACTTTTGTGCCTTGCATATAGAGTGATCTCTAGCCCAGCTTTGATGGAAATGCTACACATTCGCAAGTAAATGGCACACGAGTCACTCACTGAAAGGACCTTAACCTGGTATGTGAAATCAACAGAACTTGCTGGAGAAACAGGGTTGTCTCACAGAGGTTGCCCCACCTTTGGATCAAGCTTTCTATTCATGTTAAGCACAGACCCTCATCGGCCCTATTTATGTGCAGTTTAGATGATTGGATAGGTAACCAGAAATTCACCCCAGGGGTTCCACCTCAGTCCCTCTTGGACAGGGACAGTAGGTAAGGACTTTACTGTCTGCTTGAACCAGGCACCCTTGGGAACACTGGTTGAACTTGGCTAGGCTTGTAAGGGCCCTGGGGCCATTAGCCTAGTAATGTCCTATGATCCTATGTGGGACTTGTTTTATATATATATATATATAATTATATATTTCTAGAAAACCTCATTTGAAAGCTAGGAGGTTACGTTAGTATTTGTATCTATGGCTTTTAATTTTTAATTGTGAAGACTTGTTAGTAATTGTGGAGCTAATTGTTTAATAGATTTATTGCTTCATTATGTACTCAAGTGACTGAGTATATATTGCAGTATGTGAGTTCATTGTAAATATGTCTGAAGAAGCGGATTGACTTTCCGTGAAAGCGCTTACATTTTACATTAAAGGATTTTAGTGCTTTTTACTAACTTGTCTGAAGTTCGTATATTGTTAAGTTAACTTGGATTCAAAATTATTTGGTTTTGCCATCATTGGATATCGTATAGAGCTCCTTGTTGCTTGGGACTGTGTTTTTTCTATTAACTTGGTTCCTGGTGTCGTTTTGGCATATATATATATATATATATATATATATATATATATGTGTGTGTGTGTATATATATAATATGTGTGTGTGTGTGTGTGTGTATATATATATATATATATATATATAAAATATGTGTGTGTGTGTGTATATATATATATATATATATATATATATGTGTGTGTGTGTGTGTGTGTATATGTATAAATATATCTTTTTTTTTTTTTTTTTTAACATGTCTCCTTTTTTCTTATTTTATTTAATCTCAGATATAGTATATCTTGGATATGGGGTACAGCCACCCTACACAATTGATTCTTTTCTAGAGTTTTGTGCTGTTTTGTACATTGATATTGTTTTAACATGAAGCTTTTATTGAGGTTAAACTTTATATTAGTACTTTTGCATCTGAACTAACAGAGCCAGTATTTCATAGAGCCCAGGAAATGTAGACAAGGTAAGTGCAAGAAGTGAGTAAAAAGATAGTGTCATGGCTATGACATTGGGGAGATGGCTGATATAAGGTTGGGGTCAGCAATCCAAAGGCTGTTTGGAGGAATGCATGATAAAGACACGAGAGACAGCTTGCTTTCTTGCTTTTTAAGATGGGTGATTGCAATGAAGAGTTTGAGCAGAAATAATAGTATGTTTTCAGCTTTAGTAAATGGTGGCAATATATGCCAAAACCTTTAAGACTGAAATGTGGAATAACATGCTTGTGGATTATCAGGGACTAGACGTTAACACAGAATTGGTGTTTCTGTTAAATATTTATAAAAGTGGATGAATAGACGGGATAGCAGTAAGAAGATTTTAATAAGCTAATGGACTGGATGTAGACATGCAAGTGCAGATTCAATTAGTCTGGCAGTTAGCAGAGAGGATAGAGGATTATGGTTATGAGATATTAGCAGGCTACGTTATGTAGTCCAGAGTTTGATTCCCTCAGCTTTCATTTGCCTACCACATGACTCTAAGTAAGCCACTTAACTAGATAGTGCTCTAGGCAATTGAGAAATTGGGTTATGGCCTTAAATTGTCTCCTGAACTGCATGCTTAGTAACTACCCATGAACTCTTAATGTAGAGTGCTGCATTTAGGAACCTGGCAGTTGACTGAGGCAGATGTGATTAAAAGAAGTACTTTCTATTCTTGAAAAAGTGAAATACTTGTATCTATGCGAAATATGAAATACTAAGTACTCCTATCACTGCCAGTTAAAATGTGGACAGCATCTGATTTTTACTTTATTTCACCAAGCAGAGTAACTATGGTGGGGCTATATAGGTGGATGTCCCAGATGCAAGCCATCATGGGGTTCAGTTGGCAATATCAGCATTACTTTGGATGAATGCCAATACTTTATTTACAGCTGGCTGAAGTGCTGAAGCACTTAGTGTGGGTCATTAGTTTTGTAAGCAGCTTACTACAGTGCACATTTGGATGAAAGACAAGACATTTTTTGCTCCTCAACATTGAGGTTTTGAGCTGAGGTGGGAATTCTGGTATGGGGATCTGCCCTGGCAGGACACCAAATGATCTAGTTGCAGCTTTGGCATCAAGAAAATGAAAAAAAGATTATAAGCAGGCAGCCATGGTTTGACTGTCATCCACTGCTTTCACTTTTGGAACATCTATTAAGACGTGGTGTACCTGGGTCTAAATCTGCTGCCTCACCTTCATCCCTTTGTGAAGAAATTAAAAAATGTTGTCATCTGTGTTAGCGTGTCTAGCAGGAGATTTGTGTGTATTCTTGGATTGACTTTTGTGTTGTGTGCCAGCATGTCTAACTGAAAATGTAGACATGTTTTGTAATGTTAAGTATTTCCCTGTTTGTGCAAGGTGTCTGAAGAGTTTGTCGGTGTTTTGATGCATTTCTGGTTGCACATGTTTGTGCGGGAGATTCTAAAGTACAAACTGTGTGTGGAGATTTAACTGATCAGTAGGTGGTGTCATTAGAATGTTCCTGGTTATTATATGATTATTTGAACAGCTGATTGAAAGGAAAAATAACTTTTTCAAACAGCTGTTATTTTTAAAAATAAGACAGTTGATACTATTAACCTGGACTATATAAAAGAAACTGCTGCAGTCAGTCAGTGCTGAGCAGTTAGTTAAGAGTTGCAGTCAGTTACAGTGCTGTGCAGTAAATATCCAAACAAAAGGACTCATCAAAAACTGTAAGCCTGCCTTTGCTTTGCTGTTATGTTTTAGATTGTATCAGGGATGGTATTCTCTAGTTAGATTAGGAAACTTTAGTTATTTAGATAGAATTTTTTCTAAAATGATGGACTTCTATCCTACAGTTTAATTTTACATTTCTGGTGATTGAATTCTGGTGTTTATTGAAAGTTATTGATTTACATTCTTGTAATCATTTTACTTATTAAATGTTTCTCATTACTTTACATTGTGGCTGGACAATCAGTGTGTTCTTTAGAGATTAGCGAGTGTTTATACCCGTTTGATACTCCCTAATTCACCTTGAGTTCCTAGCTGCTTCTGGTCATAGCTATCATGTATTTTGATATTTAATTTTTAATAATTGATCACCCTTTGACTGGCATGTAGACCTGTCTGACTCTGGTGGCAGTGTTATCATCTATATTGGGGAGGGGACACATCTGGAAATCTGTGTCCGGCTTCCCATAAGTGTTTGAGTGTGAGAGATTTAAAATTATTTAGAGTGTGAGTGAGTCAGAGGTCTTAAACTGGAGCACATTGATCTGACGTGTATGATAAGGGATTACATTTGGGGTGAACAGAGGTATATAGTCCAGTCCCAGGAAAATAGTGTGTGTTTCTGTTGTGCACTTAAGGGAAATTGTGGTTAGTTTTACTCTTGTGTGCTCTGAGCTCTGGTGTTTTCCTTGATGCTCCCATACTGGAGTTAGTGGTGAGGACTGAGGCTCCTTCATTACTGACCCAGGTTTTAAGTGGGGGATGTCACACCCTTGTTGAACCACTCTGCTATGCCTTACATAGGTAGTTAACAGAGTCTTTTTTTTTTTTTTTAATTTGCATCCCGGTAGGGGGTTGGAGTTACTCAGAGATTCAAATATCCAACAAGCTATGAGGAATGTCTGTGCTTCATTGAAACATTCATTTCTGTCCATATGTCTTCCAAACAACCATCCAGTGGTGCAACAAGAAATCCTGTATGTGACTGAAAGGCTAATTACTACACTGTTTATACCTGAGAAATGAAGTTCTACTCAAATTTTTTCTTAGTTCTCAAGTAGTTAATCGTAATTTTTGGCTGTCCAAGATTTATGTGATTGCAAATATATATCAAGTGCAGTGTGATGTCCTTCCATATCACTGTTGCAGTATTCACTAAAGGGATCCCCCTGCCAAGGGTAGCCCAACATACGGCCAGTATACCAAAGCCTTAGGATTTTATAGACGTTGTACATCACATGTATGCTCCCTGATCATGGCGTAGGGCATAAAGGTGACATACGGATGTACATACCTTAGAACTTCTTTGCCACCAGTCTGAATGCTGCCATTCTAAATGCCATCCTTGATCATCGGTCTGAATGCTCCTCCATTTAGACTGGTTACCAAGCCATTATTAGATAAGTGCCCCATTGGGGTTTTCATCTTATCTCTTTCTTCTTTTGCTTGTAAGTTTACATGTCATCCAGAAAGGGAAAATGTCAGTGTGGGAGGCAGATCCCATAAGGAATGTCACAAGCAGAGACTTTTTTGCATGGGTGCTTCTCATGAACATACTAAGTGCTCAATTTGTCAAACATTTGGCCCTAAGACCCTATGTAGTTGTCTCTACCTTGTCTATCTACCTGGAGAACCAACGTCTTAAGTTGTTGGCGCAGGGTATAATGGAGGAATCATAGCATCCTGAGGATTAGCTGTCTGCCAAGAAGACCAAAAAAGTTAAATTTGATTCAGCTGCTGTACTAGCTCCCCCAGACATCTCTTTCAAGGGTGGTGAAAGCTAGGAAGACTGTCCAGTTGTTCTGTTGGCTTCCTCTGCTGTGACCATGTTGGGGTCCAGCATGGATCCAGCTTGTCACATGTCCTCATAGGCTCTGCAGATGTCCGCTGCAGATGTTGAGGGCAGAACCATGACTGGTCATATCTAAGAGACTGAAGGCTATTCAGCAGATTCTTGACTGGGAGGAGATTCCCACTACATTGAGTGTTGGCAAGGGTCCGAATCTCCTAAGGTCTTTAGGGCTGATGTTCTTCTAAAGAAGAAGAAGCAGAAAACTAAACACATCTCCCCTGCTCCAAAGATCCCCAGTGTGAATGGTAGGATTTTACACATGGGTTGTTTAATGCACTCATGGCCTTGAAGCCTCCCCAGGGAGTCTGTGCCCCTGTCACTCCTTTGTGCTCTATCTCTTAAGAGGCCTAGGGAGCAGGACTCTTCTGATGAAGATTTGGACTCGGTTCCTTCTCGATTCCTTCACCACTGGACTTTGGTTCTGAGGAAGAAGATTCCATTAGCCCAGATTCTCCCTTTGATAAATTCTGTTTGGGGATACTCTCTCTCTTATGATGAAATTTTTTAAATGGGACTGTTCTCAAGTTTTTGACATCCAGAAAAGGTATTACAAACTCCTCTGGATGGTGTCCTCTAAGCCCTCTGCTGATCCTCCAGTTCTGACTGCCCTGTTGGACATTTAAGCAGCTTTTCAGGCTCCTGACTCCCAACCTCCAGCTCCTAAAAAGCCTTGCAGGTTTTGTAAGGTGCCTGATGAATGTGCGTTTCTTTACAAATGTCCCTCTGCTGACCCCTCTGTTTTATGTGTCTCATCTGACAAACCTTCCAAGCTCTTGCCTTCTACTAAATTGCTTCCTTCTGACAAGGACAATAGAGCCATTGAATGGCTGAGCAAAAAGGTTGTATACTACTGCTATCCTGGTCTTTTGTGCTATTATCGGACCAATATGACCAGGTATGGCTTAGCTCTTCTTTCTCAGGCCTCTTAGGTTGTAGCTGACATTCCTGATTCTGAGGGGAAGGTTTCAGTTCTTTCTTTGTTGGGCTTCTCTTAAGCTGACTAATAGGCATATCTTGCTTCTCTTCTACCACTTCTTTTCCTCCCATGGCAGCAACCTAAATCCCATTTTTAATCTCAGTTTGTTTATTTGTACATTCTTTTTTTCACTAAAAACTGGATCTCTCAGCTGTATTGAACTCTCATACCTGTATTATTTTATAATAGGACCTGTAGAATAACTAGGAATCTAAAATGTAATTTTAAAACTGTAACTGTAAAAACAATGCATCTGATATGTTTTCTGTTTTGAATTGTTACAGAATTATATGCGTTGTGGAGCTTTTCTGCCCGGGCCTCCACTGAAAATGGTCCTTTTTCCTGCCCAGTCTGACATTCCCGGTAAACAAATGGAAATAAATAAAAACAAATAAATGAGCCCCTAGAAGACAAGGGCAAGGCCTTGCAGGAATTGAAGCCTAATTTTATTCCTTGTCTTCCTAAATTTCAGAGGAATTATCCATTTAAGCCTATTCCTAAATTTCAGAGGCATTCTCTGTTTAAGCCTTCTTTTGTTCATAGACAGTCTCGCCCTCCTCCCAAAGGTATAATGGGTTCTTGAAGGGCTCCTGCTGCTCAGAAATCTCCCTTTCCAGACAGGCCAAGTTCTGTCAGACTATCCCTTCCCTCCATCCTGAATCAGGTCCCTTTATCTCTGCATCTTTCCCTGTCCCTTCCCAATTGGTTAAAAATCACTCAGGATTGTTGGGTTCTGTCCATCATCCACCAGGGATATTTCATGGTGAAGAAATCCCTTCCTCCAGTTTGAGCATTCCACACCCTCCTCAGGAACAGCTGCCTTACTTTCAGGATGTATGTCAGGTCCTTTTGTCTCAAGGTACTATCCAGGCATTTCCCACTCCCCAGGAGGGGAAGACGTTTTATTCCAGAATGTTTTTGGTTCCCCAGGAAAGAAGGCAACTGGAGGCCCATTCTGAACATTTCTCAGTTCAATACTTTTCTGAAGATCTTCCTTCTGGATGCTGTTCCTTCAGTCTCTGTTTCCTCTACTTCCTCAGGCTTTCCTGGTCTCTCTGGATCTCAAGAATGTTTATCTTCACATCCTTATTCATCGCCATTTCAGGAAATATATGCATTTCTCTGTTTCTTGCTTGCATTTTCAGTAGTCTGCTTTGCCCTTTGGCCTTTCTACTGTTGCAAAGGTTTTCACCAAATGCCTTTCTCTTCTGATTGCCTTTTGCAGGATGAGGGGGACACAAATCTTTCCTTACCTGGACAATCTGCTCTTTCAGACTTCCTCCCCAGAGACCTTGCTTTAGCACCTTCACTATGCTATTTGGCTTTAGCAAAGCCTAGGGTTTACCGTAAATTTCCAGAAATCCATCCTAACTCCGTGTGAGGATCATGCTTTTCTTGGTTGCAGGCTCCACACCATTCCTATGCTGGCCTCACTGTCACTGTCAAAAGCTCTTGCTGTAATTGCATTTTTTCATTCCCTACTTCCTTGAGTCTCAGTTGCAGCCAGGAAATTCTTGTGGGCTCTGGGATTCATGGCTTCCACCATTTCTATCCTAACTGTAGCCAGATTCCATATAAGAAAGTTACAGTGGTTCCTAAAGTCTGTTTGTCTCTAGCACTGTCATCCTCTAGACTTTCTAGTGTCTCTTCTTCCATGCCTCTAACTAGAGCTTCAGTGGTGGATTCGTTAGCTGTCTCTCAACCCAAGGGTTCCTTTTCAGCACCCAGTCCCCTTTCAGGAACTTCTTTTGGATGCCTCAGTCACTGGGTGGAGTGCTTCTTTCATTCCTCTCAAGGTGCCAGGGTCTGTGGCCCATTCATCGGAGGTCAAGCCACATCATCATCAAGGAGCTGAGAGCTCTCCGTCTGGTCCTTCAAGCCTTTCATAGCCTTTTTCTTAGGGTCTCCCAAAATCTTTACAGACAATACGACGGTGATGTGGTACATCAACAAGCAAGGGGGGACACAGTCCTACCTTCTGTACAGACTAGCTCTTCAAGTTTGGATCTAGGTTTCCAGTTTCAGGTGACTGTTCAGGCTGTTTATATTCCTTCAAAGCAAAACATTATGGCAGACTCCCTGAACAGGTCCGTAACACAGACTCATGAATGGATACTTCACAGAGATGTGTTTTTGGACATTGTCCACCAGTGGGGCACCCCTCAGTTAGACCTTTTTGCCTCCCTTATGAACAGAAAACTTAATTTTTGTGTACTAGAGTCCCAAGTCCACTGGTCTGGAAGGCGGATGCCCTCTCTTTTTCTTGGAAGGGTATGTTTCTTTGTGCCTTCCTTCCCCTTCCTCTCATTCCAAGGGCCCTAGTCAGAATAGAGCAAGACTCCCCCAAAATCTTGTTGGTGACTCCCTTTGGCCCAGACAGCTCTGGTTCCCTCTTCTTCTTCTGCACCTACTAAGGGCAATCACCACAAGTAACCTCACCGGGTGGACCCTACTCACACAAGACAAGGGGTCTCTCATCCATCCTCACTTGTCTACTGTTTACCTAACACTGTGGGCAATAGGGTTTTGATCCCTTTTAGTGACATTTTGTTCTGAGGACATGCTTTGGGTTCTGCAAGAGGCCAAGAAATCCACCACCAGGAAATCGTACATGTCTAAATGGAAGAGATTTTCTGTCTGGTGCTTTGCTCATGAATAGGATTCACTTAGTGTGGCGATTCCTCTGGTTCTGTCTTGTTTGTATGAATTGCTCCATGCTGGGTTTACATTCCTTAGTTAAAGCTCACCTTTCAGTTATTTCTGCATGTTTGCCTTTGGCTTCTAAGTTTGAGGTCAAACAGTTGGGCATATTTCATATCAGACTTCCCAGAAAACCTTTCTCTTTCCTGGGGCCTTAATTTTGTTCTTGAAAAACTGAGTCAAGCTCCATTTGAGCCTTCAGCTTCAGCTTCCTTGCAGCATTGTTCATGGAAGACTGTTGTTCTTTTGGCCCTTACTTCACCTAAGAGGGTGTCTAAGCTTCAGGCCCATATGGCTGTTCCTCCTGTTTTAGTTTTTCATAAGGACAGTGTGTCTCCTCATACCAATCCTTCTTTTATGCCCAATGTGGTTAATGAGTTGTCTCTTAATCAGTCTATTCATTTGCCCACATTTTTCCTTCTCTGCAGACTACTAGTGAGAAGGTTCTTCGCACCTTGAATTTGCATAGCTAGCACCGGTATTATTTGGATAAGACTAAGGCCATTTGCAAGTCTGATCAACTTTTTATTTCTTTTCATCCTAGATCTCTAGGTTTGGCTGTTTCTAAGCAGACCATTTCTTCATGGGCCTCTAAGGCCATTTCTTTTTGTTACTCCTTTCATGGGGAGAGCCTTTCTGCTTCTGTAAAGGCTCATTCTACCAGAGCCATGGCTTCTTCTGGTGCTTTTTTCAAAGGCTTTTATACCAATTCCATTCTGGAGGCTGCTACTTGGTCCTCTGTCATTATCTTTACTAAGCATTACAAATTGGATATTGTTTCCAGGGCAAGAGCTGGCTTTGCCAGAGCTGTCCTGCATAGTTTTCTGGAGGGTTATTCTGGGCCTTCCTCTTCCCAAGTTTCCTGTTGAGCTTTTGTACTCTTTCTTTAGTGAAAAATACTGCTGCAGTGATATGGAAGGGCATGGTAGTTGTGTAAAAACTTTAATATAAAACTAGATGTCCTTCTCTTCACTGTTGTGGTATTCACCCCCCCCCCCTTTTCTCTTCTCCCCTTCTATTTTTTTCCCTTCTGGATTCACATGTTGTTCCTCCTGTCCTTGGACTGTTCTTCCTGGGGCTATTCATTTATGAGGTATGTACTTCTGTGCACCACCCTCCTCCCCTGCTATATTTTTCCCTTCTGGAGTCGCATGTTGTTCCTCCTGTCCTTGGACTGTTGTTCATAGGTTGGTATTAGGCTATCGGCCCTAGGGCCTATACAAGCCTAGCCATAACAATTCCCTGGGTATTTCTTCCCACAATATTTACTTCTATGGACCCCTGTCTAGCAAGGTGACTGACATATAGGGTCAAAGGTTTCTTCCTGGGGTTATTAATTTATAAGGTATATACTTCTGTGCACCAGCTTTATGCCATACATCATGAGCATCAGGGAGTATACTTGTGACATACAACATCTATAAAATCCTAAGGCTTTGTTATACTAGCTGCAGATTGGGCTATCCATGGCAGGGGGTCCCTTTAGTGAATAATAGTGCAACAGTGAAGAGAAGGACATCTACTGTTGTGGTAATATTTTACACAAATGTACTTTCTATGCAATACCACATCAAGACCTCTTACATCCTGCATACCAGGCTACATTTTCTAAATCAATAGTTTCTTGTATGCTAGTTCCAGTCACTACATATTCAGTTCAAAGCCTAACTTACTTGGCTGATTTGTTATCCCTCTGCTTGTTTACAGAGGAATAGGTGTGGAATTGTAGTCCTGATGAATGGGAAAGATTTGCAATGTCCGCTTTCTGAATGGATTGGGGTGCTGATGGCTTTGAATACCTGTGACGAAATTACTTTACAGTAAAATGTATCGATTTTTATCAGTAGAAACCTGACCAGTTAACGACTGTGTTTGATTGTGTGATGGTTTCTAATAACAGGTAATATGACCTGGATTCATTTCATTTCACTGAAATCACATTTATAGAACTATCACAGAATAAATAGCATTGAAATTACTTTCCTTGAAATAAAAATCACAAACCCAAATGTGGTTTCTGCAAGGGGCATAGCTCTCAACCTCTTGGCACAAAACATCTGGACAAAGCCAAAGATAATGGCGGTACAAATTTTAAACATAGATCTTATAAACTTAGAAAGTTGATAGAATAAAAGGTCTTGTGTTACCATGCATTTTCTGAAGGATATGAAGTCTGAAACTCAAATGCCTGTTATTATTTGGTGAATTCAATTCTCATTGATTTGCCACAAATATCCAGAAAACTACAAATTTTATGAGGAACAGACCAAAAATGTGAGTCAAAAATCTGGACTTTCTGTGAAAATCTGGACAGTTGACAGGTGTGGAATGGGGAAAGCCCCTCTGCTTTATCCCTCTTACTTATACTGACTATACTATCATGCATACATGGAGAAGAACCTCAAAAGTAAAAGAAAAAAAATCCTGCATCATGTTTCTAGAAACTGTTTCAGAAATCTAATACAGTAAAATTATGTAGCTAAGCAGATGCATTCATCTAAGCACAAATTCCATCAAAATAAAATTAAAAGAAATCAAAATTAGCCAGAAGACAAATGGGTTTGTAGGGTTTCTTTTTGCATTTTTCAGTGAAAGTGTCTTTCATTGATACAGTAGAGAGTTGATTATCCTAAATGTCAGTTATATGAACGCAACCTTCCAAAGGTTTCATGTAGGAAAAATCATAAAGTCTGAGTATGTAAAGGTTATATGTATTTGCTTGCAACTGTTTTTTGAGCTTGTACTACAAAATATACTGCACTGTTTTATACTTGTAGTATATTTTTATTTTTCCTTTTTAATGTTAATCAAAAACATTTTTAGAAGTTTTTATCCAGTTCAATTATATGTTTTATTATCCAAATAGTTTAATTATCCAAACTACCCTAGGTCCCAATTAGTTTGGATAATCAACTCTCTACTGTGTGTGGTTTGTCTGATGCTGAAACAGACCTGAGGGGCACATTTCATCATATAAACTTCTTACTCTTCAATGTTGTATGGCTTCTTCCAAATATAATTTGCAATTCTGCCAAACCCTGATTTCCAGGGACCATTTGATGGTGTAGATTGGAGATACAATTTAATTTATTTATTTAACATTTGTTGACCTGGAAAATCTGACTAGGACAGAGCCCAGAGAGAAACACTCTAGACGCATGTCCTTGTAATGTGGGAGGAAAACAGAGTACCTGGAGGAAATCCATGCAAATGCTGAGAGGGCATGCAGACTCCACACAGAAGGTACCCCAGCCAAGAATTGAGCCACAGAACCTCTTGCTGTGAGGTGATAACATTAACCGGTGCACCACTGCACCACCCAAATGCTATGGAGATGCTGGGGATTGAACTCAGGACCTCATACATGTAAAGCATGTACTCTTCCACTGAGCTATATCCCCTTTAATCTTGCCATAAAGTGACCAAGACTAGATACTGGGCTATAGGGTGTTTTATAGTGCTATCAGGTGTTCCTGTTTAAGCTGGTAGTAACCTGCATGCAGGGCTTATTAGCCTTTGCTTTGAGAGGCTGGTTTGACAGACAGGAGTCATCCATATAGCAATGAGCAGTGTATGTTTTTTTTATTGTGTAGCTAACTAATGCTTCTGTTCATTCATACTAGGGCCTGCATACTAAAGGAAAAGGCGCTTATCCCTACACTTGGGAGGGGAGGTTCCTTTCCCCACTGTTCTTCTCTTGCAGAATGTGTTGACTAAACTGACAGTGAGGAAGGGTACTTTATCCCCTTAGTTGACAATTTCATGTATAATTAGATCTGCTTTCTTCTGCTGCAGCACTTGACGTGACTCTAATGTTTGGACTGTTGTATATAAGCCTGTTTTATTGGAACAAGCTTTATTGTTCATTCACACATGAAATCCTTCTTTCTTAGAATCTGGCTTTTGAAGATCCAGACTCGGCTACTTTCTGTGTTAGTGTGAATACCTTCTGTCTGAATGTATTTGTTTTTTTCAGGGCTTCAGACAGCTTATTCCTTTCATCTACCCTGTGACTCACTTTGTAATGCTTGCTTTTTATGTTAAATACTGATCTGACATTTTTCAGTTAGCTGAAATGATCTGCATTTTAATTTTTCACCTGCCTGCTGATGGCTGTACCATATAGTGCTATGACAGAATTATGCAGATTCATATGAAAGGATTTCTTTTTATTTGGTGGCTTCCATTTAAAGCATTTTCCTGTATCACTCCTTGAATACTGTGCAACAGATTTAACTTTTGAATCAACTGTATCATGCGGTCATGCTTGTCTATTTCCACAGAAAGGATTCTGTAGCAGCAGCATAACTTCTATTTGTAGGGACCTTATTCTGTTTTATTTAGTCATAATTTTAAAACAATAGTGGAGAATGAGAATTGTGATTTAGTAATGCACCAACCCCTGAACTGAAAAAACACCCAGGAATCCAGTTATGGGCATAGTTACAATAATTTCTATGCTTTATAACAAGTTATTACCAACTCCCTGCGACAAACTTCATAAAACAGACTAACAGGGAGGCATGCAGTGAAGGTACTGCAAAAATGTGGTCTAGGTTTCCGTAAGCAATAGAATATGTTGAAATTCCCAACTTATTTGCTGGAAAATGGAGTAACCCATGTATTGCTTGGGACAATGACTTGGTGTAGTTCCAGATGCTTGAAATCTTGTTTGATACTTTTGCGTATGATTCATCCTTTCAGTTCATGGACCTGTAAGTGTATTTACACAAAATAAAGCTATTATTTTGCCTGCTGGTTTATTATTCTCATCATGTTTATTTAGAGAGCATATTGTTATGCACCTTTGTTTCTGAGTTATCTCTGCATCACAATAAACCAGACAAGCCCACAGAAAATAGCTGCAGCTGTTTATTTTTCTTTGCTGTAGTAGATGGACCATTCGTAATTTGAACTAGTAATAACTTTCCAAATGTCACTGTAGTGTGGTGATGGTTTTTAGGTCACTTTGTACAAAACTACAAATGACCTTTTACAGTAGAAGATATGAAAAGGTGTGTAGGAGGCGCAACACATTTTTAGTTGATTCCTGGAAATTCATACCACATCAAGTTATACAGCCTATTGGATAAAAGAGTTTTATTGCATTCACATCAAAACTCCAGTACTGATATCTGTTGCCTTAACTTGGACACATGGTGCTCTCTGAAGGTTTGATAAATGTACCTACTGCTTTGAAAATGCATCTCCTATCACCCGGGGTCCTAATTTCTTTCCATCTAGCTATCTGGGCTTGGCACCTGATTTGTTAATTGATGCAGAAACTGTAATCTTGGCCAGTTTGGTGCTATAGCTTATTTCACTGGAGTTGAGGTAGTGGTGTCAATACGCTCTCTGTAGAAACATGAAGAAGCAGAATGCATGCTGCATGGATTTCATATACATTGCACTGCTTAAGGTATTGAATGGTTTATGCAACAGCCACTGAGGTGGCACCATGGTGCAAGTGGTAAGAAAAGTGTCTCTCACCACTTATTTTTTTATATAGTTTCCAGCTAGGATGTCTCCTGAGTTGCATATTCACTTCCTCCTTTTGTGGAAGCAATTTTCCTTGTACAAACTGGTAGTAGAATTGATAATGCTCAAGTATTAACCATAGCTGCACATGTGATGTGCCTTTGAATGTGTGCACTTGGGGGGGGGGGGTGTCTTGTGTTGGTCTGAAGTCCTGTCTAGGATAGGTTAATATATTATGGCTATTTCTTGTCAGAATGTGCACGTGTTCTCAATTCCTTGAAATGGAAAAAGTTGACACGGACATGAAACACTGAGATATCTTTTTTACCAGAAATGTGAATGTTTTTCCTTCCTCTTAGGCTAGTGTGGCTCGTGTACAAACAAGAGCTGTTTTGTGATTGTCAGAAGAAACTACTGACTCCTGAATTAGCAGACAAATTAGAGACGGCTCTTAACGTTTATACAAATGGTGACTGATCTGCTGAAATGAAATGCTAAATATGTAGATGTTGGCATTTTAGTATATTGATTCATCCCCAACAGATAATTCAATATGTTTCTAAACCTGGACAGGTGTGAGTAATACATGGGCACTCGGGCACTGTGAATATTTGGGCTAGTGTTGCTTTCTGGAATAGGATGAAAAAAGTGAACTTTTAACTTAATGCTGGTCTCCTAGATAGATTTTTTACCTAAAATACGTACAGATTTTTGATGCTCCTTTCTCACCATATTCCCTCCCGCCCCCACCACCTCTACATTTATAGTAATCACAGCCACACCCACAACTAACCCTCACATCACCTCCACCAATCACAGCTCCTCAAGTCATATCACATTATACCACACCAACTTGCTCCACACAAAATACTCCCAATCACTCTCATTTTCACTAGGCATTTTTTACATCACCCACACTACTTCCTCATCCACATATAGTGCAACCCTATAATTCCTATTCAGACCCCCCCACCTAGAAACAACTTAAACTTTACAACCATGACTATCATACAACTAAGTCTAGTCTGTCTTCTCATAATTCTTTACAACACCACAAGTTATCACTCTAGCAATATCCCTAAACTTAGCAGCACAACACTGCATTATGCACTCTCATATACAGACACCACACATTATAATAATATCTGCCCACAGTTATTCAAGAACTACATAATGGACCAATTCAGAACTAAACACATATGCTCTCATTCCTACTCCAAAAAAACACAATGCTTTCTCACACTCCTCACCAAACTCCAACATCTGTATAACCATTTTAACTCCAGGCTCACCATAAATGGGGATATCCACCCCAACCCAGGCCCAAATCCATCCTGTCCAACACAAACTGCTCCAACACAAATGTCAGAACATAACACCCCCACTTTCTTCATCCCTGGGCAAATCAACAACAGCAGCAAAACCAACCATCTTTTAATGCTAAATATTAATATTAGAAGTATCAAAAATAAAATACCTGAACTCCAGGCCACAATAGCACACTACTCCCCAGACATAGTTGCTTTAACAGAAACCTGGCTAAATAAAAACATAACTAACTCAGAAATTCTCCCTACCGGCTACAATATCATTAGACAAGACCGACCACTTCGTAAAGGGGGTGGAACTGCCTTACTGTACAAGTCCAACTTAACTGTCCGTCAATTACCAAACTCCTACCCCTCCCCCAATAATTGGGACATACTTATCTCTCAACTTCAACTTCACCCTAAAAAGGTCATCACCACAATTGTGATCTATATTCCACCTGGTAATACACCTGCTAGCCTTGAAGACTTCTTATCCTGGTGTTCTTCCACATACTCACAAGAAACCCTTATTCTGGGGGACTTCAACCTAGATTGGTTCACCTGTATATCAGAACCACCAAGTAATCTAATAAATCTCCATGGCTACCAGTAGCTAGTCCAAATTCCAACTAGATGTGATAAAAAATATAAAAGGGAATCCATCCTTGACTGGGTCCAAACTAACAACCCCACATTGTACCCTCACACAGGCAGTCTCCCAGACACCTTAAGTGACCACAACATAATATACTTTATATGTAGTAGAACAAGCATATGCAAAACACTAACTATGTATTCACTAGAAACACAAACAAATTCTCTCCTGAGGTCCTCAACACTTTACTCTGTAACTGTGACCGGACCCCTCTAAAAACCCTCCCACTTGACCAGGCTGTAGCATATTTCATCAAAATATTTCTACAACACCTATACACTGTCGCTCCATTGCGCAAAATCAAGGTTAGAACCTCTACAAACCCCTGGCTCAGTAAAGAAACCAAACAAATCCTCAAGTCCAGAGACACTGCCTGGCTTTACTACCAAAAAAACAAAAAATACAAAGCCTAAGTACCAAGAACTGTGCAAACTTGCAAAAAAATTAATTAGGCTGGACAAAAAATCCTGCTACACAACATTACAAACTAAATACCAACACAACCCGCAAACATTTTGGCAAAATGTAAACCAGCTACTAAAATCCACCCAAAAGGCTACCCCCAAACCAACCACCCCTGACACTAAAGTTCCCATAGAAACACAAATCAACTCCCACTTTGTGAACTCAATTCTATCCTTAGTATCACAGGACAGTTCCTTCCTCACTATCCCCCCAACACAAATAACACTAATACAAGCTTTACCCTCAAAACAGTTTCCACCACTTCAATCAAAAGCATGCTCTCCAAACTAAAAACCTCATCAACAGCAGCCGACCTACTCCCCAGCTATTTCTTGAAACTCACAGCAGATGCTATTGCTATCCCAGTCTCCACTCTCACAAACAGATCAATTGTTGAAAAATATGTGCCCAAATTCTGGAAAATATCCTATGTTACACCCATACATAAAGGCGGGACCTCCACTGAACTTAAGAACTACAGACCCATTGCTTTACTCTCCCCCCTGGCCAAAATCCTAGAAAAATGCATCCATACCCAGATGCTAAACTATCTCCTAGACAGCAACATCCTGTCAGCTACTCAGCATGGTTTCAGACCTGCCCATAGTACCACTACAGCCCTCCTCTGCTTCACAGACACAGTAAACCATCTCAAAAACGAAGACCTGCAGGTGTCAACTCTTTTTTAGAATATGTCAAAAGCATTTGACACAGTCTCACACCAAATCCTGCTAAACAAACTAAACCAATATCATCTGTCAAATTCCACTCTTACCTGGTTCCAAAGCTACTTAACTGACAGGTACCAAGCTGCGAAATAGGAAAATTCTCTCTCTCCTCAGCTGTCCATAACTATAGGAGTCCCACAGAGTTCTATGTTAGGACCACTACTATTCACAGTATTCACAAATGACCTCCATACCTCCACACAGCATGCATCTATAATTCAGTATGCAGATGACAGTACCTTAATCTGTGCTGCACAAAACATTCCCACCCTCCTGCAAACAACTCAACTAGCATTCTCTGACGTTGAAAACTACCTTACCAAAGCCCAACTTATCCTCAATCCAAAGAAAACTCAGCTTATGATTATAACCAGTTCTAACAAAAACACTAGCAGTCAGTTCACTATCTACTCCACAAATGCTACTCCAACTGCTCCAGTGGCACAGGCTAAGCTATTGGGAATAACCATAGACTCACACCTAAACTTTGATAGTCATCTCAACTTAACTATTAAAAAAGTACATGCCAAACTGGGGTCACTCTACCGTATCAAACCATTTCTTATCAACAACACAAGATCAGCCATTGCTCGCTCCCAACTTCTATCCACCCTACTCTATGCATCTCCCATTCTGACTAATCTCAACAAAACTGAACTAAGCAAAATGGAAGCCTGCTATAACAGAATTGCCCACTTTGCTGCAAATTGCTCATATTGAACTCATCAATGTACTGCTTTGAGACAGCTCCACTGGCTTGAACTGCCCAACCTCCTAACCTACAATCAGCTCTGCCTCTGTCATTCTATTACCTCCCCAATAAGTGTCCTGCCCTCAAAAACCTAGTACAACATCACTCAGCCAAAAGGCCTCTTAGATCATCAAGCAAACTACTACTAGAAGTTACCAACAGCTACAATAGCTTTGGAGATGCACTATATAGTAGTTCAGTGGCTAAAAAATGGAACTCTGTCCCCAATAGCATTCAAAACACATCATCCAAAGCCTCCTTTAAAGACCTCATCAGGCAACATCTCAAGCAAAGTTGGCAGTGCCATGATTGCTCCTCAGGCTAGTGAAAGCGGATAAGGTACACATACTAATCCTAGAGTACTTGATTAAGATTGAAAACTATTCTCAGAAACACTGGCTAATCTACAATGTATGTACTGTACCTGTGTACTATGTATGTATTCTACCTATGTTCCAAATTTCAGCTGTACACCACAAATCTGTTAATTACCTTTATTTTTAAAATTAATACTTTTTTGTTTGTTCTCTCCACTGTAACTGTTTATGTGCCACTTACCACTGTAAAAACATGTCTCTTGTAATTTGTGTGTATACTGATCATGTCTAAATAACTAAATGCATCTGTAATTTTTCTTTGTGGAGCTTTTCTCCCCAGGCCTCTGCTGAAAAAGGGCCTTTTCGGCTCAGTCAGACACCCCCGGTTAACAAATGTAAAATAAATAAATAACAGCCTGTAGTCATGCTTTTACCTGTAGAGAGGGAAAATGCTGCTACTTCCATGTTAACTACTGTCTTGTGTCCGGACTAAATGTGTTGCCCCCCCCCTTGTATCTATTTCCTGAATTCACACACACACACACACACACACACCATGGAAAAGGGCAAATTTTACTTTTCATTTAAAGTGTTAACTCGTCCTCTATCAAGACATCTCAGTAATGCTGGTTTTCCAAGATGGTGGTCATTTAAGAAACACTCTCTCCACAAAGATCTTACTTAAATAGCTGGAAAATAACTAAATAGCCAACAAATCCTTATGAACCACTTTCAGAAAGAAGAACCAGTACTCATCCTGAAATTATCTTTATTGAACTCTAAAATCGATGTGTTCAAAAAATAAATCTAGTTTTGTTATCTGAGATTTATTAGCATGAGTTTCCACATGTAAATAAGAGGCCTGAAGGCATCAGCACCTCAGCAATAGACAGCAACCACAAGAGAGAAAGCACTCAAAGCTGCGTCGAGAAAATGCCTAAAGAAATAGAAGGTATGGATACCCAAACCTCCAAAACTAAATTATTGGCGATAGCATCTCATGAAAAAGAAGTGTTATATAAAAGACAGAAAACAACCAACATGCAGCAGGAACAAGACAAAGATAATACAAAACAAAAGCCTGAAAGCAGTATACATATGGAGGATCTTAAAAGCACCCCTTTACCACTACAATCTGCAGTACATAACAACTTCAACCCCAAAGCAATTCCCTTTTTAGAGACATCAATTCTTACAAAAATAAAGCTGAGCCATGTCTTGAAGGATAAAGTTAGAACTTTTCAAGAGATTTTTAAATCTTTGAAATTAGAAAAAAGCACTGCTTTTATTCCAAATCAAACCACCTAAACACTAATCTGAAATTGAATAATAACATGATTAACCTTGTTGAATATCCTCTAATAAAACACTACACACTTTGGGACATTTATAAATGTAGGGATTCCAAACTTCTAGAACTACGTGATATATTAAATTTTACCAGAAAATACACAATAATACTTAGTCAAATAAGAGAAATTATGACATCTTTACTTAAGGGTGTCATTACTGATGATTCTGAATCCAACCAGGTATATAAACTGTTGAAAGTTTTATCTAACAAAAAGAGCATGTTAGCCCTCTCTTATAATTTTATACATACAATCAAATACCAAGATAGAATCGTTTACACTGACTACTGGGACCAACAGGATACAACCTATTAGAAGACCAAAAAATATCAACCATTAAATCCACCCTCCTATTCTCCCTATTTAAAAAGCTTACATACACACAATTTATGATTAACAACAATTTATATTTTACACCTTCTGCATTAAATACATTTAACCCTAATGTATCCTCTACATGCTCCTGCTGCTCCTACCCTCATGCAGATATTATGCATATGATGTGGTTCTGTAGATATTCTCACAGCATTTGTTACTCTCTCAAAGTGAGACTAGACAAAATGGAGTACCACAAATCAACCCTCTCGTGGGAGATGGTGATACTCCTTATCACTAATCTTAAAATCTCAAAATTAAGATTACATGTCTTAATAACACTTTGCCTACTAGTCAAATTCTACATAACCAAACACTGGTTCGATCGCACTAAAATCTCTTGGAAAGGTTTTAGAACTATGGCCATTAAATATATTACTTCACAAAAACTTTTAATAAGAAGCACTAACAAATGTGCTTATGTCCAGAAATTCTGGAATATCCTATTCGAACATCTCTCTGAAGACTAAGTAACTGTGAATGTTGATGGTGCACTAGTTTTAGAAGCTTTTCCTCTGTACCTCCTTGTTCTTTATTTCTCTCTCTTTTATTTCTCTTCCTTTGTGGCTCAAGAATAGTGTTAATTTTCCTTTTCTATCTCTGACTATATATTTAAAATGGTGTAATATATATTTTCAAATAACTATTTTTTCTCATATATATATATATATATATATATATATATATATATATATATGTATATATACACAACTAATTTTACTTTCAAGGACTGTAATGTCCTTAAGCAGCACTATTGTACGTATTGTATATAATTAGTAGTAGTATGTTCTCTTGCTTATTATTGCTCATCTCTAAACTACAGTTTGTGATATGGGCATAATGCAGAAAATAATAAAAATTTATATTTGAAAAAAAAAGACATCTCAGTAATACTTTTTTTTTTTTGCTCTGTATGTCACAACCGACCAAATGTAAAACACTAATAAAAGAAAAAGCAAATATAAACCCATGTAGGTGCCCATGGTATGCAGTCTTTAAAGGTATTCTTAGCCTCATCCGCTATTTCTCCTTCTGTATAAAGGTGTACCCTGGCTTTGTGCCTTAAGCACAGCACGAGTGATCAGCATTCAGAAATGTTGCTAAATATCAAACTAACAATGAAACTGTGACATTCAAAACTCTCAGTTTCAGTCTTTGCACATTATTGCTGGGTATTTTCACCTTCCCAGATCCCTCACCCCATTGCTGATTTGTTATATTAAATCCAAGCTTTTTGTTTAGTGACAAAAAATTAGTTCTCCGAGAAACTGTAAGTTTAAGACTTTAAAGAAAAATCAAGCAAATAGTACATTTGTGATCACTCATTAGAAGTTTGGCACAATGCATGCACCTTAATCTTGGCTCAATACCACACGCAGCCACAATTTCACTCCCTCAGATGCACTCTGTATCTTCTTTCATATGAAATTTACACATAATGGCAGTCATGTATACAATACAGATTTTGTGGCAGGCAAAGTAAATTGTTTTGCTGAGATACACCACTATGTCCGTGTACCATACTTCATCAGAATGCTTGATGATGACATATGTTAACTTTCAAAACAACACTAAATTTCCTTATTGGCACTCCTGTTTGTTCATTTAAGTATCTTTTTTATCTATACTTGTTTCCTATATCTTACTTTTTTCATCCACTAAGTTCCTCTGACATCTGATTCCATGGTACTGCTTTCCACTGTCCTGTGTACAATAGTGCTGTGTGTCACCCAGTGATCAGGAATCCTCCTTTCCAGGGTAATTTGCCTTTTTGAACTTGATATTTTTGTCAGGTTTGGGAGCAAGAGTTGGAGATGTGAGCCATTATCCATAGGATAGCTTTTTCTGACTTAACTCTTTCTGCCTTTTGATGTCTAAACAGTATATTGCTGGAGCAGGACATGCAATACCAGGTGTGGGTGCATGCTTCCACAGACCCCACCTGACTAAGGTGAAAATGCACTGCCTGGCAAGGTTACATGTAATTCCTGCTGGTGTGCACATGACCAATATCTGGCCTTCAACAGGTGTTGCTCATGCATTAAGACCTTGCTCTACTCTTCTCCAGGGTGGGGTAGCTGATTTTAGCCACTTACTTCTGTCACTGCTTGACTTACTCCTCAAACACCTCTGCTTGCTAGTTAGACTCAGGTCAGCTGGGTCATAGAAGTTCATATTTCTGCACCACAGGGCCATCAGTTTAACTGTCTTTTACCAGTTTTGATAAAGACCAACAGCAATGCAAAGCACAAGTTGTTGAACAAACCAAGCAAAACAGGAATGCAGGATAAAATTTATTCCGGTACCTCGGCCCCAACAGCCTTCAAAGGAATAACATGTAAACTTCCAAATGCAGTATATATACTAATACTGCCAATTAGACATAATTACATATCATTGAAAATGATTAATTAAGGCAACATCCAGTTTTAAAGGGACAATACACAATTCATACTGTTCCTATAGACTCTATGACAATAAAATGCCTATCAAAATAGCTTAGAATAATAATTAAACATTCAAATTAACTTCTAAGTTAAGCCCTCGAGGTTTTAATGTTCCATATTTTAAAATAAATCTACTTTCTAAATTCAGTAGACTTTTTAAGTAATTACCTCCAAAAGAAACATTAGGTTTAGCTAAAGCACTAAAAAATAATGAATCTACAGACCCTTTATGTGTATTTTGAAAATGTTCAAATATAGGACTGCCCAGTTTTGCTAATTTTTCCTTTCTGAAATTTAACCTGCATATTCAACAAACTATTTAAAAAAACAACCACGAAATAGGACTATTGAATAGAAACAATTTCTTAAATCTGACACTAAACTTTCCTTGACCCAAGCACTCCTCCTCCTCCCTTCTCTATGCAGCTCCTATCTTTACAAATATCCAAACTACACTTTTATCGAAGTTAGAACAAACCTATCACAATATAGCTCAATTCGCTACTTAACTCACACCACTGCCTTGCTCGCAACACACTCCGATGGTTAGAATTTCACCAGCAACTCCAACTGACCCAATTCCGCATCCTACGCTTCATCCTTTACAAACCCACATCCTGCCCCTCCCTCTTCTCCCTTGTCACATATTACACTCCCAGCCGCTTTCTCCGCACATCCAATCAACAACTACTTGACATCCATAAACCAAACAAAAATGTAGGAAAAATCTTGTATAAACACACTGTAGCCAAGGCCTGGAATAATCTCCTCTTAAGCATAAGAATGATCTCCCACCCCCAACTCTTCAAAAAAAGGCTAAAACAATTTCTACTTGCCTGTAGGTCTTGTCACTGTCAGGCCCCTACCTAATCTCTTCCTCGTCTTTTTACCAACAATCCCCAAACAATTACTCTCTGACTCCCGTACTCTAGTTACTGTTATCTTTCTTTTTTTCTCTCTTCTTCACTCTTCTGAAAACAAGAACCCGTGTAAATATGTATATATTGTGTCTCACTCATCTGTCTTCTCTTTCCTTAACTTAACCCACCTTACTACCTTTTTCTTCTCATATTGTCTTTAACTATTCAACTCTCCTACCCCACAATTTGAATTGAAGTACAATACAAAAAAAAATTTTCTCCATTTACCATGTAAATGTTTCCTAATGTAACTACTTGTATTTACTGTGTACGTCAGTCTTACCCTGTAATTGTGATGTTCTTACAATGTTACTTCAGAGTTAGTGTGCAATTATAATTTTTCTTTATTTACTGGAGCTTTTCTCCTCGGGTCTCCACTGAAAATGGGCCTTGGCTCAGTTGGACCAACCCAGTTAACAAATGTCAAATAAAATAAATAAATACATTTAAATATAAATATCATTATTAGATGGTGTGAGACTTTTGTTTCTTGTAAGCAACCTGGTTGTTTTAAACTCAGCATTTCTAATATCAGTCAAAGAAAACTGTCATCCAGAACTATACAGCAGTGTAGCTGAATGAAATTACAATGCTTTGTTCTCAATGTAGGAAACAGTTGCACATATAGACAGAGAAAAATGAATAAAATATCACAGTACAAATTAAATAAGTAACAGTAAGTATAAAGTAGGGCAGCAGTGACCCACACCCATCTCAGAACAGGAGACAAGAAAGACAAGGAACAAATATGAAGATAATATTGTCAAAATAAAATTGAAATAATAGCAGCATATCTGTGATTAGACTGAATTATTGCACAGTTTGTATATTGCACTTTACAGTCCTTCAGTGTGGTAGGTGAGCTACCTTAGTATTGCCCTTGGTTATTGCACATCAATAAAATAAGCCACTTGATAGGCTAGTTATGTAACAGAAGTGGTTGAGTGTTTCGACAGACTCACGGTTAGTTTTTCCCAAGAGTTCAACAGTCTAATGGAGCGTGGAAAGAAACTGTTATTTAGTCTTGTGGCCTTACAATGTAGGCTTCTGTATCTCCTGCCTGAGGAATGGTGAGTGTATAGACCATTGTCAGGATGTGTTGGATCGATATCTATTAATAGTGTTTGATTTGCATCTTAATTTTTAAGCCTCCATTGTGCAAAAGTGGAAAAAACTGTGTGGTATTTCTCAAGTTTTGATGAAGTTTAAAAGTTTTAAGTCTTGCAAAGTAGTGGTTTAATTGAAAGATAGTTAACAGCTCACAGCGTTTATCATAAGGATCATTGCTGTGTAGTACAAATGGAATATGCTTCAGGGGCACGTCACTCTAACAGCCAGTGCTAAAGGAGTAGTCTCATGTCTCCAGGAGGAATAAGGTCAGATTCCATGCTATGGTTATCTTCAGGATGTCCAGTAGTGAAGGAAAGCATAACCTACTTTGGCATCTGCAGTTCTTGTTTGTCACTGAAGTGACCAGGCACCTGTATCATTTTGCAGTCCATTGATTAGTTCCTTGCCTAATCCAAGAAAGCAGTAAATACTCTTTTTAGTTTTTTCAGTGTTTTATGTCTGTTGAACCAGTCTGCTGTTTCAGATTGTCATCTACACTAGTTACACCATAGCTCTTTTCTGGTGGCTATCCTAAGAAAAGGTTACCAACAAACATTATTTCAGGAGATATATTCCCCTCTAAGGATCACCATTAGAAGTCTACTTTGTCTGTGAGAATCTCATAGTGAATTTACCTCATGCTGGAAATCAATTCATGAAACATTGATAACACAAAATAAAAATATAATTGAACCATTTATAAATGTTCATAGAAATGTATTCTTATGGATTATAAAAGGTTATTTATTGAATGAAAAACACCAATATATCCTCTTTCCTTTTATGAATCAAATTTTTATATTATTTAAAAAAGTCATTAACTCAAATTATTTATCTAAAGATCTATCAGTAATATTATTCCCAATAGCTTACACGAGTGGATGTCTAATATCTTTTAATACCAAAAAAATGATATATTTAAAGGCATCAGTTCTAGTCAGGAAACAAAATACATTCTGCAGATAATTTAATTGCAAAATGTAGCAGAGAAAATAATAGTTGGTTAGACTTGCAAGCATGTAAATAATTTATACAAGATAAAATCAAAGCAACATTCAATACACAAAATACTCAGATTCCCAAAATTCTAAAGCTTTTATCTAATATCATTAACAATATTTCTTCTTTATCAATAATTTAAAAGAACAGCATTTGCTTTATCTGATAGCTCATTCTGGTCATATTGAACTAAAATTAATAAAGAAAAATTTTCAGATAATAATAAAAAAATAATATTGAAATCATCAGTGAAAACAACATCTTCCCCATACTGGAAAATATATACATGGAAATTTATGCTTAGAAATTTTTTCACACCTTAAAAGATAGTAGCTTTATATAAATTAGATTACACAAAATGTTGGAGATGTGAGATGGACCTTAATGCTGATTGGCAACCTATAATAATTGGTTGTAAAATAGTTTTTCCATTTTGGACTGACTTCAGAAACTGTTGTAGAGCATTGTGGTTGGATAGGTTTAACATCTCAGATTTTCTTATGTTATTTAATGCAACTATGCCTGAAATTATTCCAGTATCACAAATACCTCTTCTTTGGAGTATTTTAGCAATAGCTAGAAAACCATTACAAAAAACTGGAAAACGAAGACTACTATCTCATTAAGTAATGAATTTATCTGTTTAGCAAAATCAGTATGCAATAAAGTACGTACTATAAGAATGAGAACTAAAAATGTGACACACATATTATTAGCTTGGGATAAATTATAACGCTTATTAGAAAATAGCTTGGGATAAATTATAACGCTTATTAGAAAAGTTTTAATTATATTAGAAATGTTTTGAATTTTGTTATGGATTTTGTAAATAGTGTGTACATAGTTTCATGAGACTGTTATTTAATTATTGTGTAAATGATTATTGTTTTGTTTTAAAATCAAATATAAAGTTTTAATAACAGAATCTCATAGTGTAGATAGCTGTGACTGTTGCAGGATATTAAATTATCAGGAAGGCCGAGTGGGGTTCCTGGGTTTGGGAGGGTGGTCTGTAGCAGGCTATAAACTGGAAGGCAGTATTACCCACTGTTAGTTGCAAATAGATTGTCTCTGATGCTTTGTGCTGTGCCACCAACCTGGAGGTGTGGTTATCTTTGACGAATATTGATACTCCCCCTCCTTTTGTGGTTCGGTCCAAGTTTTGGGGCCGAAAAACATGGTATGAGGTTTAACCTCCCAAACCCAGGAACCCCACTCGGCCTTTCTGAGAACACTGGAAAATATGAAGGTCTCTCCAAACACCATTATATTGGGCGACTTCAACTACCCTAACATAGACTGGGAGCATTTCTCTAGCTCCAACACCCTAGCCCGAAGGTTCCTAGAATTTATAAACTCAAATGCTATGGAACAACTTGTTGCCATTCCCACAAGAGGGGAAAACATACTGGACCTGATCACCACCAACATAGGGACTCTATGCTCCAGACCAGAAGTGTATCCCTCACTGGTAAGATCAGACCATAAACTAATCTCACTAGATATTCACATCCCGACCCCAGCCCCTGCCCAGAAAACCACAGTGAAAAACTTCTCTAAAGCAAATTTCACACTCCTCAAAACCGAGGTGGAATCCTTCAAAGCCCCCGGGCCTGTGGAAAATACGGCCCAGACCGCAGAATCCTTTATAAACGCATTCTATGAACACTTTCAGGAATGCATGGATCATGCAATCCCAAATAAAGCCAAGACCCAATCCTCCAAAGTTAGGCGTCCTGCCTGGTGGACCCCAGCCATTAACAAACTATACAATAGGAGGAGGAAGCTACTACATGATAGAGCAAAATCCCAAAAAGGGAAGGCATCTCTGATCAGTATTAGCAAAAAACTACGGGCACTCATAAAATTGTCTAAGGCCAGCTTCGAGAGAAAAATTGCACATGACACTAAGGATAATCACAAGGCTTTCTTTAGTTATATTAGGAACCTGGGTGGGAATTCCCAGATATGCTCAGAATTAGTCCAAAATGGCAAAAAATACACCAAACCCAAAGACATTGCCAACATCCTAGCTGACAGGTTCAGTGCAAACTCCCCCCCTCCCCACCAAAAGGGCAAATATCTATCCCAGCAGAGTGCTGCCCCCCTGACATCTCAGATGCTCAGGTAAGAGCCGCCCTCTCCAAAGCAAAAAACAAAGCATCAATGGGACCAGATGGTGTCACGGACTGCGTCCTACATGAACTCCAAGAAGAACTAAACCCAAACATAAAACTACTGTTCAATCTCAGCCTTACTACAGGATATGTACCCAAAGAGTGGCGTACAGCAACAGTGGTCCGTCTCCACAAAGGTGGTGCCTCAACGGATCCTGGAAACTATTGCCCCACAAGCCTGACTAGCTTGGTCTGCAAAGCTATGGAAAGGATCATCATGGACCTCATAAATAAAGATATTGGGGACCTACAGACAATGGATCCTACCCAGTTCGGCTTTAAGGGCAGATCCTGCCTCTTAAACCTGGTTAATTTCTTTGAAACAGTCACCAAGGCCATTGACGAGGGGAAGGTGGTCCACACAGCCTACCTGGACCTTGCAAAAGCCTTTGATACAATACCCCACTCGGGCATTATAGATAAGCTCACCAGCTTAAATATAAACCCCTATGTCACTAGATGGGTTGCAAACTGGCTCAAGGACAGAACCCACATGGTTAGAATTGCTGGAGCCATGTCAGACACCAAACCAGTTACAAGTGGCATCCCACAAGGCTCAGTCCTGGGACCTCTCTTGTTTGGTATATATTTCTCAGAGGTACAGGCTAACACGTAAGGACTGTGGCTGACCAGGTTCGCAGATGACTGCAAACTGGGCGCCATAATTGACTCTCCAGCCAACACAAGCATCCTACAAAAGGCCTCATAGAAACAGACAACTGGTGCCAGAGCCATGGCCTCTAGCTAAACGCCAAAAAGTGTATAGTCATCCCCTTTGGCAAAAACAAAGTGCCCACAAATTACCACATAGGTGGTAATCCATTAAGTACGGAAGAAGTAATTAGGGACCAAAGTTGATAGCAATCTCTCATTTGACAACCACGTGGCCAAAGTGGTTAGAAAAACATTTTATATAGCCCACCTAATCATGAAGGGATTCACATCTAGATCAGGGGAGGTCATCGTGCCTCTTTACTCATCCCTCATCAGGCCCATAATTGAGTAGAATGCCCCTTTTGGGATGTACCTTACCAGACACCTGCAGCAACTGGAAAGACCCCAAAAGTACCTCACCAAAAAGATCAAAGGGCTCAAACAGATGCCATATGCTGCCCGGATAAAGAAACTCCAGCTCTACTCAGTGGCATACCGCCTGCTCAGAGGCGATCTGTGCCTGACGTATAAAGCCATGTCCAACCCGGAATTAATGGACATGCTACACCTCAGAAAATCCAAATCCCATCGAGCTACACACTCTAGAGACCTGAACCTCAGCACTGAAATAAATAGGACATGCTGGAGGGACAGATTCATAACCCAGAGGCTCCCTTCACTCTGGAATAAAATCCCAGTCCAGGTTAGGCAGAGTCCCTCATTGACTCTCTTCAAGAGGAATCTTGATGAGTGGATGGGAGATGGTAGGTTTACCCCGGGTATCACTTCTGTGTCACTGTTAGACAGAGGCACAGTATACTAACCTCAAAAAAGGACATAGCAAAATTCATTTAAAATGGGTGGCAAAAGCCAAACACACTCTGGCTAGGCTTATAAATGCCCTAGGGCAGATAGCCTAGTATGAACCTATGAACTGTACAGAAAAAAGAAAGCACACATTTATATTGAATGAAGGAACATTTTAAGTGTGGCTGGGATTAGGGAGTTGTCTCTTGCAGTGGGGAGGTGCACTAAGTTGCAAGGTATAGAGCAGTGTATGTCCTTGACCATTATATTAATAATGAACTCTGAAGATGCTTCTTTTTTTTTTTAAACAGTGCATCTGTGGAACCTCACTTATAGGTCTTGGCTACTAAACCAGATGCATCCTGTAGTACCCCGTCACATCATCAGCATTTACACATAAACCTTGCTGTGGACCGAGCTGTTATTTCTGTGGAAACAGGTAGGAGTCCTAAGGGATTCTAGACCTTAATACTCCATCAAACAATAGGTGAGCACAATCATTGGTAGTCTTGGTAATAAAAAGTGCATTTCTCTTACTCTGGGGTCAGTAATGTTAGCTACCAGTGCATGTGGTGTATTAATGGGTGGGGTTTCATCAGACATTCAACAAGATACGACAGAAAGGATTAAACAAATTATCCCAGATGTAAAAGTTTATAAACATAATAAGTACTTATTATAACACTGGATTGTTGCTTCAGGGCATTTGCTAGAGCCAGTGTATTCTTAGGAGACACACATCATTGCGAAGCTATACTTTACCAGTGCTAAATGCTCTGTTAGATAAGCATTACTCTTGGTGCTTCCCCCCAGAGATTTTCTAAAATGTTGGAAGAGAAGGGAAACAGACTAATCTGTCAAACAGCTACTTCATCAGCCAGTGTTTGGTTGTCAAAGGATCAAGTGTTCCAAGGCTTGTCTGTTTTGTAGAAGGCAGACCAGGAAAAAGGGATATTATTAGCAGTGTAGGCAGTTTGAGAAGAATCGTCAGCCTTGGAGGGAGCAAAAGCATAAGGCCTGACAGCACTAGGGTGAGGGACCCAAAGGCAGGTCCCCCAACTCCAGGAATAGCACTCTGTAAAAGTGACTTCGGTGCGCAGGCATTCCATCCTCCCCTTTTCAACTATAGAATTACTGTGAAGATATTATTTTTTAAATAGCAGTCATTTTACCTGGTTTCAAACTTATGGGGAATGGAAGATGTGGCCACAGGCTACACCACAGAATTAGTTCAACTTCCACCTTTCAAGGGCATGCTTTCTAAATTAAAGAACTAGTATATAACTGTCTGTTATAAATCGGCTACTAGACTGCAAAGTAATCCCCTATCTAGAAAGATGGAAGGGATATTATCAAAAATATTTAGTTCTGAAAAAAGGAGGGCCTGTGGATGCTCATACATGTTCAAACTACATCTATCCAAGTATACATCAGTAAACAAATGTTCAAGATCCTTACTGTGCAGGCCGCTATTGTTTGGGAATACCTTTTTCATTGCCTTAGACAAGACATAAGTGCTTATTCATGTGTTCATATTCCCAGAACCAGCAGAGAGATTTGTAAATTCAGCTTAGAGAAATCCAAGTGTCTGTACAGCTTTGTCTTTAGGTGTCTCCACTCCACCAAGAGTCTTCAGTACACGCATGGCTATGATGACCCCCCCTCCTGAGATGTAAAGCAGATTCACATATGCCCTTATCTGGTTGATTGTTTCAAGCAAGCTCCTTCCATAAATATCCTCTGAAAACCTTATAGTACAATGCTTTCAGACTCTAGAAAACTCTTTGAATGCACAGAAGCCCACCATAGGCCCTGTTCAACCAAATAAGTTTGCATAGCTCATTGTAGATATGAAGAACAATAGAGTCTCATTGATAGAAAATGTATATAATTACTGGAAGGCACTGAAAATATGAGTAGGTTTGATCCTTCTAACAGAAAAAATGGGGTATAATTGCGGAAAATATTAATGACTGTCTTTCTAGTTGCCTGCCTCTTATGTTAATCTGACCATATATCTCATTTCTTCTCTACTTTCAGTGGCTTGTGTGAGTAATCACTAAATCAAAAACCCCTCCCCTTCAACTATTTAAATTTATTGGCCATCCTACTGTATTCCATAGTACCAGAATACAAAAGTGACCACCCCTTTCAACCCATCTTGCTGTTTTAAAAATAGTAACTGTCCACTAAACCTTAACTTTTTAAACAGGTAAAACTTAAGTTACCTACTTTCACGTCTACCTTCTCTAGTGCACACTGCAGTGTGCATTTTTTTCATCTTACTTTTAAGCATCCCTTTGACTAGTACTTTCTCTAATACCTGCTGGAAAGCACTAGGAAGCCTTAAACTGATACAAGCACTCAACTCTCCTTGTTAATAAGGAGAAATTAATAGTAGGCACTAAACAGCCTATAATTGCAAAGTACCTTGCTAAGGTAAGGGAAAACAGCTCCTGTACTTTACAAAAAAAAAAAAAAAAAAGCATCAAACCAGGCATGTCCAGGGGTCAGCTTCCCGTGATTTCTCCTGTCCACCTGGTGAATCTGGGCATACTGGGGCAATGCAGCAATTACCTCATGTACACAGACAACCCTCTCCTCCTACCACCCAACACTACAACCTGTGAGAGATGCACTTACATAGCCAAAATGGAAACATAGCTCTCTCCACCCAAGATTGTGCTAGGCACACTACACCTCAAGCAACACATAGCCCTTCTAAACCCACACCACCAACACCCACATATAGCAACACTAAATCCACATATGCAGAGGCCCTTAACTGTAACCTGCCCAAGCAACAAGGACCTCTGAAGCTGAAACGCAAACAAACACCAATCACAACCAAAGTGTCATATAGTTCAAAACACCTGTGTGCCACCCAGCAACAGCCCCTAAGGCAAGACAATGTACCCAACACTTTAGTCATAGGTGACTCTATAGTCCGGCACACTGATGTCCCTCTCACCAGGTTGAACAAGGAGAAAATTACAGTCAGCTGCCTGTCGGGTGCCAGGATCTGCCACATAATGGATGCACTCAAGTCACTCCACAACAAGTACAGATATGACTCTGTCATTGTCCATGTTGGAGTGAATGACTTGAGACGTACCTCCCTGGACTACATGAAAAGAGACATGGAAGAGCTCTCGGATCATGTGGCCCAGGCAGGTATGATCCTGGCCCTGAGTAGCATCCTGCCTTTGCCCAGAATGATACCACAATATAAGGACAAAATGATTGACTTCAACAATTGGCTAAGCTTCTGATGTCATTCAAAGGGGATCCAGTATCTGTCTGCCTGGGACGACATTATTGACAGACCACGATGCTTTGCCAGAGATGGTCTGCACCTGTAGCCTCTGGGATTCAGGTTACTGGCTAAGGCTCTTGCCACCCCTATAGTGCCTTTTTTATGCAAAGTTCAAAGAACACAACCACCACCGTAACAGGTACAAGCATGCAAAATCTGAAGGTAATGCTACTCAATGCTAGAAGTCTAAACCTCAAAATGCACTCTCTCGAGGCACTCCTAAAAATGGAGAACATCAATATCTGTGCAGTAACTGAGACCTGGTTCAAGGCTCCAGAGATCACCCCTGCAATACCAGGCTACAACTCTTAACACACTTTTCGGCCACCAAAGCAGGACCGAAACACTAAAGGTGGAGGAGTGTCAATATTCACCAAGGATATTCACACCACCAGGCTAGTTGCCCAACACAATGCGTCTGAAATTCTCCAGGTGCAACTAACACTAGGTAAGACTGCAATCCAAATTGTAGCTTGCTACAGATCCCCCACCATAACCCAAGATTCTCACTACACTTTTTTAAACATACTGGAAAATATTAAGATAGAACCAAACACCCTAATACTGGGTGATTTTAACTACCCTGCCATTAACTGGGAAAGCTACTCATGTACCAACACCTTTGCCCAACGGTTCTTGGAATTCATAAATTCCAATGCCCTGGATCAAGTAATCCATAGTCCCACCAGGGGCTCCAATATCCTAGACCTGATCATTACCAACATGGGAAATCGATGCTCCACACCTATGGTCAACCCCTCGTTAGTCACGTCTGACCATAAGCTAATCACCCTTAACATCCACATCCCACCCCCACCCCCCAGTAAGGAAACCTCCATAAAAAACTTCTCCAAAGCCAACTTCATGCTACTCAAGTCAGAAGTGACAAACTTCATGACACCCATGCAGACGGGAGCTGAAAGTTCAACTGTTGAATCCTACACTAAGGCACTGTACGAGCAAATCCACTGATGCATAAATTGTGCCATCCCAAATAGAACCAAGATGCTCTCATCCAAAAAAAAGAAGCCAATCTGGTGGTCCCCTGCCATAAACAAACTTTACAACAAAAGGAAGAAACTGTTGCAGAAAAGAGGAAAATCCTAGGATGCAAAAAATTTCCTTACCAGCCTCAGTAAGAAACTGAGATCCCTCATAAAATCCTCCAAAGCTAGTTACGAAAATAAAATTGCCAAAGATTCCAAAGACAACAACAAGGCATTCTATAACTATGTCAAGAATCTAAATGGCAATGCTCAGATCTGCTCTGAGCTAAAACAGAATGGCATTAAATATACTGATCCCAAGGATATTGCCAATATCCTGGCAGATCGATTCAGTGCCAACTTCACCCCCTAAATGGCCCATCTCAATACCGGAAGATTGCCAAATTCCGGTAATAATGGCCACACAGGTAAAAAACGCACTCTCCAAAGCTAAGAATACAGCATCTGTGGGACCAGATGACATCCTGAGCTGTGTACTACATGAACTACAATATGAACTGGCACCTCACCTAAGTGTCATGTTTAATCATAGCCTCACCTCAGGTTTCGTGCCCACTGAGTGGCGCACAGCTACATTTATCCCAATCCACAAAGGGGGATCCACCTTGGATCCTGGAAACTACTGTCCCATCAGTCTGACAAGCCTTATCTGCAAGGCCATGGAGCGTATTATCATGGAACTTATAAACAAAGACATTGGCAACCTTCAAACACTGGACCCCACCCAGTTTGGGTTCGTGAAGGGCCGATCTTGTCTCTTAAACTTGATTGACTACTTTGAATCAGTCTCCAGAGCCATGGACAAGGGTAAGGTGGTCCACACAGCCTGTCTAGACCTTGCCAAGGCCTTTGACGCCATCCCCCACTCTGGAATAATAGATAAACTTACTAAGCTAGGCATTAATCCCTACGTCACCCAATGGGTTGCTAACTGGCTTACTGATAGAACCCACACTGTAAAAGTAGCCGACTCCAAATCCAGCTCCAGACAAGTGGAGTACCTCAGGGTTCAGTCCTGGGACCGCTCTTGTTTGGCATCTACTTCTCTGAAGTACAGGCCAACACTAAGGGACTCTGGATAACAAAGTTTGCAGATGACTGCAAACTGGGAGCCATTATTGAATCCCCAAATGATGTGGATACTCTACAAAAGGGCCTTACAGAAACAGATGCTTGGTGCCAGAGCCATGGGCTCAAGCTCAATGCCAAGAAATGTATAGTTATCCCTTTGGAAAAAACATGTATCCATGAATTACCATATAGGTGGCAGTACACTAAACACCGAAAGTTTGATAAGAGACTTAGGGACACAGGTGGACAGTGGTCTCACCTTCGATAACCACATCGCCACAACAGTCAGGAAATCCTTCTATGTGGCACACCTCATCACTAAGGGCTTTTCATCCAGAAAAAAGGAGGTCATTGTCCCACTGTACTCATCCCTCATTAGACCCATTATAGAATACAATGCCCCGTTTGGTATGTACCTCTCAAGACATCAGCAACAACTGGAAAGGCCACAGAAATACCTTACTAAAAGAATCACAGGCCTAAAGCAGATGCCCTACGCTAACCGCCTTAAAAAACTCCAGCTATACTCTGTCGCATATCGTCTACTCAGAGGCGATCTTTGCTTAACATACAAGGCCATGTCAAACCCAGAGCTGTTGGACATGCTACACTTAAAGAAATCCCAATCCCTCAGAGCCACACGCTCCAGGGATCTAAACCTTGTCATCACAATAAACAAAACATGCTGGAGGGATAGGTTCCTGACCCAGAGACTCCCCAGACTCTGGAATAGATTGTCCATACATGTCAAGCAGAGTGCCTCTTTGGTCCTCTTCAAAAGGAACCTTGATGATTGGATGGGAGAAAGGAAATTCACCCTGGGGATCATGTCAGTTGCCCTGCTAGACAGGGGTCCAGGGAAGTAAATAGTGTGGGAAGAAATAGCCAGGGAATTGTTATGGCTAGGCTTGTATAGGCCCTAGGGCTGATAGCCTAGTACCAACCTATGAACAAAATGGTGGTTCTCTCTTTCTGAGGTCATGGAGTGAGTATGGGTCTTCCCCTCCTACAAACATGCATCACCTATCAAAACATACATGGACAATGGTAGGGCAAGCAGACTCTGCAGAGAAGAGTTTTACAGTTCATTGTTTTTAAGGAATCATAGTTTAATTGTTTTTTAAATCACTTTCTGCCTGTTTTTTCTTGTAATTGGCCCATTTGTTCCACATCATGGAGGGGGGTGATGGTCATCTGGGAGATGCCATCACTGACACAGCCATAGAGCCAGTGGGAACATGCAGTAGGCTGCTAGAGCTGGCTGTCTCTCACTTCCACAAAAGACATTGCCAGCAAACAGCCCCACCTTCCAACTCAAGCACAGATAGTGGTTTCCCTGGTCTTCACTGGAGAAATCTCAGTTCCCTATGTCCTCTTTGAATGCTCATTTACACTCCTCCCTAGTAGAAGTGTGTGGGCTATGCCCTTCATTCCACTGTTTTCCATTCTGGCTCCGTCAGTGTCAGGGCCACTAATCAAATCACGGCTGCCTGGCTTACAGCAAGGACTCCATTCCACTCCTAGTTTAATTTTTTAAAGTCTTGGGACTTGCACAGTTGGACCTTTTACTTCCAATATGGAGCCATATAACTGCACTTTATTTTTCAGTAAGCATTCTTTTGTAATTATAAGCTGCCTATTGTAGTCATAGTAAACTTCTTTCATGGGTAATAGCAGTGTTTGGGGTGAAACAACACAGCAGTTAGTTTCTGATGTACAGTGATTGAGCTTATGTTTTTGGATCCCAGCTGGGGAAGTCTTCTCTGCAGAGTCTGCTTGCCCTACCATTGCCCATGTATGTTTTGATAGGTGATGCATTTTTATCCCAAATCCCAAAGACATACTATAGGTGAGTTGACAATCCCCTAAATTGCCCATAGCTGCACATACAGTGAAGGAGGGAGTTTGAGGGTCCCATCCTGCAATCGTTTGGCATCTCTTCCAAGAACAGTTTCTCTGCAGCCATTGAGTGACAGAATAGGCTCTGATGTCCTTGTATCCTGATTTGGACAGGGTGGGTTTTACAGAATGAACTGGCAGCAGATTTTAGGAGGTGAAAACATTTAATTTGTGACTGCATTCTTCAGGCAACCCCATGTGTTTTGTGTTTGTATAGAGCAGGTTATTTTTATTTGTTAGTTAGTTACTTATCTGCTGACATATCCTCTCAGATATCTTCAATAACTCTCTGAGTCAGCAAATAGTTCCAAAATGCTTCAAGGATACAGCAATCATTCCATTACCAAAGAAGTCTCCACTATCTTGCCTAAATGATTATTGCCCTGTAGCCCTCAGCTCCACATTGATGGTGTTTTGAAAGGTTGGTTAAGGATGCTGTAACATCTGGGCTGCCTGCTGATCTTGACCCTTTGCAGTTTGCTTACCGAGAAAACCAGTCTGTGGCAGATGCCATCTCTCTAGCACTCCATCTAACGCTGGAACACCATGAGAATAAAAACACCTATGTGAGGGTACTATTCATTTGCTTTTAACATGGTCATCCATCTTCATGTGGTAATGAAGCTACTCCAACTAGGCATCAACACTCCACTTTGTAACTGGATTCTTGACTTTCTCACAGACAGACCTCAGAACATTTGCACAGGAAATAACTCCTCACATAGCATCACTCTTAACACTGGAGTTACACAAGGATGTGTACCAAGTCCCTTGCTGTTCACCCTGTTAACACATGATTGTACAGCCAGGTACGATACAAATCACATCATCAAGTTTGCTGATGACACAACAGTGGTGGGCCTCATCAGTAAAGATGATGAAACAGCGTATAGAGATGAGGTGGAACAACTCATTAGCTGGCGTGGAAATAACTTGGCACTAAATGTGAACAAGACAAGAGAGAGAATTGTGGACTGGAGGAAAAATTGCATAAATGGGGAAACAGTGAAAGGAGTTGGAAGCATGAAGTTTCTGGGAGTGCACATCGATGAGGACTTTTCTTGGAACACAAATACAAATGCCATAGTTAAGAAAATGCACCAGAGATTGCACTTAAGTAGGCTGAGCGAATCTCCCATCGATAGTTCTCACTACCTTCTACAGAGGTACTAGAGAAAGTATCCTGACAAACAACCTTGTAGTATGGTGTGGAAGCTGATCTACCTCTGAACACATATCCCTCCAGAGAGTGATGAAGACAGCTGAGAGGATCATTAAGACCACCTATCCACAACTTGTACTTATCCAGATGTCGCAAGGCCAGAGGAATAAAGACTGCATTCACCCTGCTTACAGACTGTTCCTGCATCTATCATCCGTAAAGCGCTTCTGAAGCATACGTTGCAAAACTCCGAGATTCAGGAACAGCTTCTTCCCTAATGTCATCAAGCTGCTGAACTCTAGTGACAACTACACTCCATGATGTCCACCTGGATCAGTAGAAACCGTCTCAGATTGTGCATTAACCTGGTTACCAGTCTCATCTAATACTTAGTGCAATATTCACCATGGCTGTAAATTACAGGCCATCTAGGACAGTAGAAATGCAGTAAAATATCTCTTCCTTCAGTCTAATACATGTTGCAAATTCATAAATTAATCATAGTGCAATACTCTATGGTCCATAGTGCAATACTCTAATGTTCAGAGTGCAATACTCAATGTTTCTTTCTGTGCAATACTAAAGTCTCATGCAAGTAAGTGTTCAGTTCAAAAAGTGTTAAAATGTGTTTCTAATTATGTGCAATATTAGTCTGTCTACCTGCATGTCTGTGATGTAATAGCCAGGTGTTGTATGTGTAAATGTCTGTGAAAATACTCTATATGTTTGCACATTGAGTCCGGAGACACAGTGTTTCATTCAGTTTTTGCTCTTGTGCGACTTCTAAATGACAATAAAGTTTACTTTAACTTTGACATATGAAATGATAATTATTGTGCAGTTTACTATCATAGCATTTTCTCTGTCTTTGCACTGTAAATTAAGGAAATTGTTAATTTTGGTAAGTGTCAACATTTTCCTAAATTTTGCAGTACTTTTACATGGATATTTTTATGTAAGCAGGCTATATATGTAAACAGTTGCTATAGTGTCATTTCCATTTCAGTATAAATTAGCAGGATAGGTAAGCTGCCTAAACCTGTCTTAGGTATTTAGTATGTATGGGATAACTAATATGTGTGGCCAGGATGAGTAGCACTCATTTCCATCATGAATGACCTCATTTTGTTCAGCGAGTTATTGATAATAGATTCTGAGCAGCTTGCCTGCTAGGTTAGTGGGCTTGCAGCTGCTTTCATCTAATGGGTATTTTTCCTGTTGCATCATCCCCTTTCCTGATTAAATTTGTAACCATAGTACAGTACAATGAAACCCTATAGGCCTTGGTCATTGATTCCATACATTAAATTGTGAGGGATGTGTTCAAGCCTACTTGTTTTGTACTAGTACTTATAATTCTGTAGTGTACAAAATATTATGGACTGTTTTCTAAACCATATGCCTAAAAACACACACACCCTTATTGACTAAACAGCTGAGGTAATAGTTGCCAGCTTTTCACATGCCCTGTTATCAACAATTACATGTTGTGCATTTGTTCCTCTGTGAAGTCCCAGCTCTCCCAATACCCTGTTCACATAGCTGTCCATCCCTATTTTGCTCTTAATGTACATTTGTCCTGTTATCTCACACTCATTTCAGTCTTTTTTTTCTCAGCCCTCTTGGTACTGTTTTATACTAACTCTCATAATCTCAGTAAACATTGCCAGAGTTCCAGTTGGTGATATACTGCAGCATAATTGTTCATTAATTATATTCATTTGTTAACAAATGAATGTATGAGGTCAATAATGAAACTGTACTTTGTGTTTCTACATCTACCCTTCGAAGTGTTGCTATACTGTAAATATATGTAAATTAATAACATTTGGAAGATTATTTTGAGGTGGTGGCAGTGTTTGGTGTGTAATCAAACCCCCTTTAAAGGGAACTGTTCCTAGTGCCAAGGCAGTAGCTGCTACAGAAACAAAATGAGAAGACTTTAAGCACTGTGTTTGTTTTCTTTAATAAAATAAATAAATCAGTTAACATTACCATTGCTGGATGTTTTATCTGAAGTAACTTGTAACATTTTGTCCGTGTTTGGTGTGCTTCCTGTCTATGGGTTGCAATATTCAATCTTCGGAACTGATAATTAAACGACTATCGTTCTTTATTCATTTACCACAACACAGTCACTCCCTGACAGGTTTCATAGAGATGGTGTACAGTATGTTGGGCTAGTACTGTGGGAAAATCATAGAAAAAAGTCCAAATGTGATTAATGAAAAACAGAACCCAGTGGTGGGAGCTGATCCAACTTACACAAGTTTACATGAGCATGTGAACAGTACTCATAACACAGTTCAGACCTAGTTGATGCTGCTTGCTAACTAGGTGACCTGTAATTGGTTACCAGTCCAGAGCAGGAAGTGATCATCTGCTCAGCAGACCCTTGCCCCAGGGAGAGGATAGACTGTAACTAGACAGCTCCTTATGGTTGTTGGGATGACTGTTGCACTCAGAGTGGCTTTTACTCTGCAAGAGAACAAGCATAACATGATCCTTGAGAGTCATATATTTAGTCATGTAAATGTACTTCTGGACTTCATAAATGCTGACATCCTTAACCAAATAGTGACTATGCCTCACTTAGAGGCTGCAACATGTTGGACCTTGTACTCACAAGTATAAGAAATGCTGCCCCCCCCCAGTGCCTCTTCCTTTCTGGTAAGCTCCGACCATAAACCTGCCTTCTTTGAAATCAAAACCAGCTTGGTAACTCCAGTAATTCATAAGTTAGTAACTATTCCATAGCAAACTGCCTTTTGTTAAGTGATGGTCTGTCAAAATTCAATGCCCCTCTACACCCTGAGAACACAGCAGCTTACATCGAGTTGCTGTCAGAAACTCTGTAGAACCATGTCATTGACTGCATAGTGGCTGCAGTACTTACCAGAAGTAAGCCCAGGACTAGCCCCAGAAACAAACCAACCTGGTGGCATCCCAAATTATACAACAGAAGGAAATAAAATGATTGCAAAAATCAGGAAGAGTAATTCCTATAAAGATAAAAAGTCTCTCCTCAAACTAAATAAGCAACTAAGAGGTCTAATTTGGTCAAATAAAGCCACCTTTAAGGTTAAGATACCCTCTGAGGTGAAAGATAACCATAAGGCCTTCTTCAACTATGTCAGAAACCTCAAATGTCACACACAGCAGCATGGTAAACTGGTAGTTAATGATGCTTTATTAACAGAGCATGACTATATAGCAAACTTGTTGGGGAGAAATTCAGTTCTGACTTTACCCTCCCTCTCAGCCAATCCATCCCCCAAGAAATGTCCTCAAACATAACCTGTCCAACTTTGACTAGAAAGCAAGTACATGCTGCAGTCATTAAAGCCAAGAATACAGCCTCAGTGTGCCTCAATAACATCCTGGGATGCCTCCTGAGTAGTCTAAAATATGACTTATCAAGGCCCTTGGAGTTGCTGTTTAACTATAGTCTTAAAACAGGCTTTGTACCACAAGAATGGATGACTGCAGTGTCCCCGTATAAGGGAAGTCCTTCAACAGATTCTGCAAATTACAGACCCATTAGTCTGACAAGTCTTATTTGCAAAAACAAGGAAAGAATTATCATAGAAACTATCAACAAGACAGAGGAGACCTCCAGATGTTGGCTTCATTCCAGACTGGCTTTGTCAAAGTAAGGTCATATTTGCTGAACCTGCTAGGCTTCCTTGAAAAGGCCACTATGGAAATGGATAACGGGAAAGCAGAGCATACCACCTTCCTAGATTTGGCTAAAGCATTTGATACCATATCCCACTTAGGAGTTGTTAACACCTTACAAAACTAGGCATAAACCCCTTTATAACACACTTGATAGCTAGCTGGCTCACAGATAGGACCCAAAAGGTTAGGATCAGTGAGGCCACCTACACAACGGTCACCGGTGGAGTCCCACGGTTTCTGTGCTGGCCCACTCCTCTTTGGTATCTACTTCTCAGAGGTCAAAGGTCTCTGGACAACTAAGTTCACAGATGATTGCAAACTGGTTGCAGTTACTGAATCCCCACAGGCAAACACTTGGTGACAAAGCCATGGCTTTAAACCTAATGCCATGAAATCCATTATATCACATTTTGGGAAGCTGGCCATCTTGGGTAACTACATCATCTATAAAACACCTGTAAAAGCTGATGCACTAGTCAAGGATCCTGGAATACATGTAGATAGTAACCTATCCTTTGACCAACATGTGGCCAAGGTTGTAAGAAAATCCTTCTATATTCAAGTTATAAGTAAGGGCATGGCATCTAGGTCCAGAGAGGTCATTGTACCACTGTACTCTGTACTCATTAGACCCATCACAGAGTATAATGCCCTCTTCAGTATACACCTGACTAGGCATGCAGTGACTGGAACATCTTCAGAAGATCCTTACAAAAAGAATACAGGGAATAAGTACAAAATCCTACACTGATTCCCTCAAAATCTTGTTTCTTTACTCAGTAGCGTACAGATTTCTGAGACGTGATCTTTGTCTAGTGTACAAGCCATCCCTGGACCCTGTTTTGATGAACCTTTTCTATATCCGTAAAACAAGCACCATGAGAACTACTAGATCAATTGACCTAAATGGCGCTTGTGACATAAACAGGACACATTGGAGAAACATGTAGATGTTTCTCAGAGAATTCTTATTCTTGGGAACAGGCTCTCCATTCATGTGAAGCATAGTTCCTCCCTAATTATATTTAAGTGCAACTTGGACCAATGGATGGGTAATCAGAAATTCACCCCTGGTCTGGTGCCTATGTCTCTGGTGGACAGAAGCAGTCAGTAAATCAGCCCATGTAAGAATTAAATTTGCAGGTCACATATAAGGGCCCTAGTGGTCATAAGCCTATTATGTACCTTAAAAAGAGCAGCTTATGAAAACAGGTCAGTTCTATTGAAGGGAACTGCAACAAATTTCTAGCCAATGGATGGCACATAAAAGGGAACTGCGACACATTTCTAGCCATCTACCAAAGGGCTTTATGGCTGGGAACCACAAGCAAAGAGGCAGGAAGGAGAGAATTGTCTTCCATTTTTGTCATAATGTGTCCCAAACTGCAAGGAAGACCACTGAAAGGTACAACTCCACAGAGGTGTACATATATTGCATACTTTGCAGACAAGCACACACACACAAAGGTATGTCCGTATACCTAGCTATAAACTAGGTGGAAAATACACACAAAAAAAAAAAAAGAAGAAAACAATATTCCTGTGACCCTCCACTGTCATTCCTGAAACAAACTTTCCAATGAGCAAGTATAGATTGTGTGCATCATTCATTGACAGCAATGTCCACAAAACATTGAAACATATAGATGAAAGGGTAATGTGCTGTAGGCAGGATTGCAATTGTATAATTGCTGGTCCCGTTGATGCCTATCAGGGTTCAGACATGGTAGGAAGGATACTCTATATATTTGAAACCTACAATGCAGTTTATGCACTTCTATACTGTATTCATCAAATCCCTGCTGTCATGTATACAAGAAATGCCTGGGGGCAGCTGCTGTTTGCCACACTCCAAATTCAATTTGTTTTCATAGTACTGATTTGTGCTCCAGATACTGCTGGGCACATAACATGGCAGACTGTATACCCTAATGCACTGTTCAGATTTTCCCAAGCACACTTTCTGCACATGCCTAGAAGTTGTACAGCCTGTGCTGTGTGCCCATAATCTGTGTATTGATGTTTGGAAATGATTCTTCATCACTAACTTGCAGTGTGAACTGCTTGCTTTTGCTAATTGCCTTTCAAATGCATTTTAAGATTTAGAAAGCAGCCATAGTGCCATGTTGTAAATTAGTTCACAAAGCCTACCATGGTGTGCATACCTGCATCTTTCACATTTTAGATTTTGGATGCATTCACTCCCCACATATACACACAGTTTCTACAGTATGGTGGGTATGCAAGCTGCCATGTTAGCCAGACCTGTATAAAGGTTTAGGCACTATTACAACACCAGAGGAGTTGCAGACTGGTAGTATTTGGTTTTATAATTTGGTTAACTTGGTTTTACTTGACCTGGCTTATTTCTATCAAGTTTAGCTGTCAACTCAAGAATCAGGAAGAATGCAAAAAATAATGGACCAGTTCACAAAGTCAGGAACATGTTTTTAGATATTGTTGTCATTCACCTGCAAAGTTTATTAACAGTTTTTTCATTTCCATCAGTTGTATACAGAATAAGAAGTCCAACCCTTTAATGCCTGTTATTGCTTGGTGACTGTAATTTTCAAATTAGCTGTCAGAAAAGCACATATTTTTTTAAAGGACAAACCAAAAATATGAGGCAGAATCAGGGACAGTTGAGAGCTTTGCTACAAAACTGAATTGTGGCTACAGACTGTTATTTTTTTAAATGTGGTCTGTAATTACACAGGGGCTGGATCAGTGCCTAAAGCGCGTATCAGAGTCCTTCAGTATTCATAAAGAAACTAAAGTGCAAAAATGCAATGACATACAAGACTGCATAGCTGGACTGCTCCAAGTAAAATGTTGGTATGCAAATCGAAAACAAAAGCAGTTAGGTGTGTGATTTGTAAATCTGTGTATTGTGGTCCACACTACAGTGTAGAGGCAGGTATCCAGAGGTATGCTATGTGGACAGGGGCTAAAACATTCCACAACCCAGCAGGTGACATCTAGGTAATGGTGATGTGTGAGTGTGTATAACATCAAGGAATAACTATAATACCATTACAAAACTTTAGACAAACATTTATTTCTTAAACAGATGTCCTGACCTCTTCTGATGTGTATTACTGTATGCAATCCCTTAACCATACCTGGCATGCTCAACATGTAGTGATGCATTGTAGCACCCCTCACATTTAAGCTTTCCCATAAACAGATCTTTGCATTTGCATAAGATGTGAATGAAAACTAGTTAAACCCCAGTTCTGGCTAATGAGGGCAAAGCCTTTATGAATTACCCGGTGACAGGACTGCAGAGCCAGACAACTTCCCAGTGCATTGCCAAATCTGGACAAGGGTCCAGGAAGTATCTGCACTTCTCCAGTTCATATTTTTGTAGCCAGAATTTTTAAATAATTTTATTTTTGTTCTGTTTTTCCATACACATGTTCAACTCATTTGTGGAATATAGATGAAACTGGAGAATGACCCCAAATAAGAGTAATGGAAAGAAATGGATGGGACAATTCTATTGAATTATAATTGCAGAAGCAAACTCTCAAAATGTCTGTGGTGTTCCACAGGAAATTGACTTGTCTCTTGAAAACCCTTCAGTGTTGGAAAGTAAAGCATAGAGACACCATTTTCCATGCAAACTCAACATGGGGTGGCAGAAGATTCAAGAAAACTTAATGAAATGAGTGATTTGTGTGCTGATAACTTCTAATGATGCCTGGGCCTTGTATTAACAGTTAAATGGTATACATACCATGCATATGATACCTGTCTGTGGCACTTTTGCCACAGAACATTTACTGCTGTTTGTCAACTGGTGCAACACTGTGCAAATCCAACTTATGAAATTTGTGTTCTGTTTGAGTCTGGTGAACTGCTGTAAGATTAAGGAAATATTAATCTACACCCATTGGCCTGCTTAGCTTTCTGTTGCTTGTTCTTGAACAGCCTCTCTGACCCCTTACTCTTACTGGGAAAGGTGGTCTTCATTTTGTTGTTGCATTTTCTTGCCGTAGCCATGTTAATTGTTGTTTCTTATTCATCTCACTTTAGCTAATTTTTGAAGTGACTGAATTTGTCTATTACTTCATCAGCTGGACGTGTTTACTAGCCATCTGAGAAGAATGAATTCATGTTTCAACCTTTTGTAAATAATTACATCTGCTCTGTTTCACCTTGATGTCTTCCCAGCTGTATTAGTAGGTACTGTGTCTCCTATTAGAGCAGTTAAGAGTCTTGCATTATTCTGACTTTTCATGTTTTGCTAGCTTTTTGTTTTTCACATACATATGATGCTCTGTATCTATAAGCAGCACAACGGCATATCTTTCCTTGGGTTAAAATAAGTCTCAGAAACCACTAGTCACTCATGTATGTCCAAATGTTTAAAGCAAGATGTATGGCACAAACCTTATGGTGTTTTAGTCCATGATGCAGCTTTTATGGCTTACAGTTTTCACTTTTGTGTGCAGGTGACAATGCAACCACAGCCTAGTTTAATGTGCTGTACGTGAATTGTCAGTTATTCAGACTGCCTATATGTGTGCACATATCCTGCAATGGACTGGTATCCTGCTGAGAATTATTTTCACTGTTTTGTGCCCATGGAGTGCCAGGATAGGTTTCTGCTCCTCTGTGATCTTCAGTTGGATAAAGCAGATATCTGAAAACCAATGGATGCTTGATTCCTGTTATGTAGTACCCAATGTATTTTTATTCTTTCTTCTTGAACATACAGTAATGGGCTAAATTTACTGCACATAAATGCAAGGAGTGTTTTGCAGTGAAATCAGAAAATCCTTGCATTACTAGACTTTTTATAGTCTTAACTGTTACCTGAAATGTGACTCAGACCCTTTATTACTTGACAGTGAAGTTACTGTTGCCAGGTATACATTTATAGGCATAATACAGTGCATAAATATACAGAAAAAGTCTGTGATTATGAAAGTGTCTGAATACCTTTTTGTATTAATTACACAGAACAGTGGTACCAAGTGGAAGTGAGATCATTTTTAGAAGTTCCAGTTGGTGGACATGAGTTACTAGGGAGATTGGTGTATATATACTGAAAATTGATCCCTTAATTAGAGATCTGAGAACCTGTATTGACAATGAACTTTTCCTTCAATCACCATGTTCCACTGTTATAAATAAATCCTTTTTAATCTGCTGCCTTTATACTTGCCGTTCTTGTCACTATTTTAATAAATCACAGTATTACAGAAGACAAGGCTACACTGATCTCAAAAGGGGCTTACATAATTCTCTTTGTGATGGGGAAGCTTCCCCTGAATTATTAACTCACTCAGCCTACTTGCAAGAGTATAAGAAAGGAGAGTAAATTAACTATATCTGATTACTTAAAAACAAGAAAGCCCATAGCTAGTAAGCCCATAGCTAGTTTGCAGTGTGGTTTAAAAGAGATGTTGGGCTGAGTCTGCTCCTTTTTTGTTTGCTTGAATTTCTTAGGAAAGTTTTGGCTGAAGATAAAATGGATGCTTCACTTTTCCAGGATTTTTCTAAATCATTTGATACCACTGACCACAGGTTAATATCTATGTTTATACTCTTACCATGATAAATGGTCCAAGTTCTCTATTTGATGGAAATAATTTTATCAGATGGAGTCATTTTGAGCCATCTGTTTATTTTTGAAGTTCAAGTTCCTTGGGGTTCAATTTTAGGGCCACTGCTATATGCTATATCTGCTAATATTTTCACAGTACAAGTATGCAAATGATTCTGCGTTATGTAGAAAATTCCGTGTCAGATTTTTCTGAATAGTCCACATTTTCCAGCCCTCTGATTTTTCTGTAAGGAGTTGTCCATTTTAAAGTTTTTTCATAGTTGGCCTTGTTTGAAGGTCAAAGCACCATATTTATTTATTTGTTTGTTTGTTTGTTAACCGGGTTATTCAAGCTGGGCTAAAAGCCCATTTTCAGTGGAGACCCAAGGAAGAAAGCTCCAATAGAGACACTTTACACTAAAAAAAAATATTACAAGTATAATTTACATGCGTTCAGAGATATATGAATTCAAAAACTACATAAAGATGTATAGTACAGTAACATGAAATAAAAAAGAAAGAAAATAACTTTTTTTTTAATGTTATTGCACAGGCTAGAGGAGTTTGTAGATGGATAATTGTATATACCCATGTATAAGTGATATAGCAGTAAAGACTAAGGCTTAGTACTCAGAGATGGACTAAAGTTCAGGGGAGAAAAACAAATTTAGGAGGTAATTGAACAATAGAAGTTTTCTGAAGAGGAAGGCAAAAGTTTATATTAGTGTAGTGGATTAGGTAAGGGTTTGACAGGGACACATCTTAGTGTTAAGTATGTGAAGTTTTCATATATTGTTATTCATTAATGGGGTCAGATCAGTGATTTATAATTGGGGAACAATGATCTCCCTGAAGTGACTGGCCACTACCTACACAAATAGATGAGCTATAGAGAATATACTTTTCCACCAATGGATAAGCGCACTTACTTTACATTGTTGTCAACTAACGTCCCTAGATCTTTGATAGTATCATTTTATTTATACAATATAATCACAATTTCTTCTCTTTGTCAAGTCCTATGATAACTTATTGGTAAAAAGGTGAGGTGATTATAAATATATATAAAATGTATATTTTTGTAGACTATCTTGAAGAACATGTTTTACTGAAATTATCCATTTTACAGTCATCAGCATACATGGTTAAGTCGTAACTCATATATGAAAATTAATAACTCTTATATGGTAACTCATAAGTAATTTTTCTTAATTTTATGTCTGTGAAGAGCAGTCCAAACAGTAATGGCCCTAATAGGCAGGCTTGTGGGATAGCACCAGTTACTCCAGTTGGGATAGAGATGTAGCTCACTAACTTGACATGTGTCTTGTTGTTTTAATAAATTAATGTTTTGCCAACTAAGTTATATGTAAATTGACATGTAATATTAATAAATTGTCAAGTATCTTATTATATAGGATAATGTCAAGTGCCCTGGTAAGGTCACGATAAGTAGCATGCACTGTCAGTTCTTCAAGTGCTGCAGTTACTTCATCAGCAAATGCCATGGAGTTGATGCTGTAGGACAGACCTTTTTTTTAAAAGTTACTAGGATGTAATTTTTAGGTTCTTCACACTGCAGCCTCCTTTGTTATACAGCTAGTAATAAAGGAATACCTTTTCCAAATGCCTAATATTTGGCACCATTCAAAACACCTTGTCCTGCCTCCCGTACTACTGTGTACTTTATCCCCTCATTTTGAACCCTCTCCCTGATAGTACCTCCAAGAAAGTCTTTATCAAAACTCCTTCCTCCTTTCATCCCATCAAGCTCTCCTCATGTACTGTAGACTAATTTTAATCTAACTCTGTTGTCATTGCTATTGAGAACAAATTATAACCAATAGGCTGCTATTTTGTGTACTAACCCACCTTACCACACCATAACTTACATCAGATCCCCCCCAGCATATCACTTCCACCTTTCTACCATTCATGACCTCTTCAACTACAGATATATCAAGTCAAAATCCTTACTAGCTAAAATTACAATAAAACCCAAGTTAAAATGTAAATGACTCTACACTTTTATAAACAATAATTGCATCTAGAAACTCAGTGGAGACATTCACTCCCAACGTGACCTCACTAAAGAGCCACCCAGCCAACACAGCTAAAAATGCTTCTACTCTCCTTCTCATGTACCTTTGAATCCAAACTCCTGCTCCTAAACATTGAATATTCAAAGTATATGTAACAAAATCCAAGATATTCATGCATATCTAGCATGCTATACTAGCTATTACTGAAATTTGGTTAAAGAAAGATAGATTAGATGATGATGTCATCCCTCTTAGATTTAATATACTTAGGATCAATAGGAAAAACCTTAGCCACGGTGGTGCAGTGGTAGCGTTGTCACCTCACAGCAAGAGGTTCCCCTGTTCAATTCTCAGCTGGAGTGCCTTCTGTGTAGAGTCTGCATGTCCTCCCCATGGTCGAGTGGGGTTCGAAAGACATGCGTGAATGGGCGTGCCTTAATTGAAGGTTGGGCATCGAGCTGGCACCTCGGCACTGTAAAAATCTACTGCCAATCATTAGCAGACCAGAGTTCCACTGTGGTGACCCCTAACTGGGAAAAGCTGAAAGAAGAAGGCTCAATAGGAAAAACCTGCACTGGTTTTGTTGCCATTATGTACACACAAAAAATGGTTAGAAATAACCCCTTCCCTTACAGATCCCAAAATTTAACAATGTGGAACTCCTCGTATGACCCCCTCCACATACAGATCCCAAAAATTAACAATATGAAACTCTTCATATGATAATAGTCTCTCCGTATCTCAGCTATATATATTCCACTGGAGAACAAAATTTATACAACAAAATATATTTCCTTATAGATATCTCACCATATTCAACAAGAAACTAATATAAAACATGTCCTCAACATAAACTGGCAACTGATTAACAATGACATTCATTCAGAATCAATCAACTTATATGGCTTTACATAGCTAATCTCCTCCACAACTAGAATCAATAAAAAGCCTGACAGACTCTCAATTTTAGATCAGTCCTTACCAAGAAGCCAAACACAATTCAAAAAATTGGATGCCTGCCAGAGCCAATAACTGACCACCTTCCTACCCAAGCAGTCAGCAACTATAATACTTAATCCAAAGACTCAATTGGAACCAAATGTGTAATACAACAAAATTTAGTAATGGTACGTTTATCAATGCTCTATCCCAATATAATTGTAATGTATTAAAATATGTGCCACTTGATGCTGCCCCCTCATACTTTAGGGAAACTTTTATAAATATTCTTAACCTAGCCCCTGTACAAACAAAAATATCAAGACAAGCCCTGCTCCATGGCTAACTAAAGAAATGTAAAAATCATGCTTCAAAACAACAAAGCCTGGAAAGATTGGCATAAAAGTGTACCACAAAATGCATTTAGTCATCTCATAAGTCCCATTAAGGACCACTTTAAAATGGATAAACAAACATACCATCTTCTAATATAAATGCACACAAAAAAAATCCAAGATAGTTTTGGTCATCATTAAACAAAGTGTTACATTATGCGCAAACAACCACACATTTTTCCTACTTGTAACATCTCCGTTCAGTTCCTGTATTATATTATCGGCTATATTTCCGATTAATAATAATTTTCCTATATGTTGCTCCATCCTGTCCCCACCAACCACATTCATTCAACTCTCTCCCAGTCTCTACCTCTGTAATAAAATGTCTATTGAAATTTAGACCAACCTGTTTGGCTTCTGACCAGCTTCCAACAGAATACCTAAAATTAATAGTTGATGGGCTGAATTTCACTGTATCTATACTGATAAATCACTCACTTTGCAAGAGCTGGACCTCATCCATTTAGAAAAACATCTTATAGAATACCACATCAACAGAGTTTTCCAGCTGTAGACCTACTATCAGCCTATCTCCTCTGTCAAAAATACTCGAAAAATGCATCCCTTCACAACTTCTGTAGTACATTAACTCTAACGACCTTCTCTTCAAACTCCCGCATGGTTTAGACCTCACTGTCTTACTGTCATTGCTATCCTCAACTTCACCAATATTACAAATCATCATGGGAATGTTGGCAACCTGGTATCCTCATAGTCTTAAGATTTATCAAAAGCATTTGACAGGACATCCGTCAACATCTTACTGGACTTACTGGACTTTCTTCACTAGGCCTCACCCAATTCTTTCTCCCATCGTCCCATCATTATATTTATGATTTTGAATTATATTTTAAATGTAGTATTTGAAGTATGTTAAAAATATCTTTAGCTTTTTAAGCTAAATTATTGATCTAATGTTGTGGTTGGTAGTGCGTTGATGCAATGATTATATAAATATTTTTGGATGTAATTGTTTTAGGACTGTAAAGGTGTTTGTCAAGGTGCTGGTTCTTTGATAAAATTTGTTATTAATAATAACAATAATGTTACTAATAGTTAATAAAAGTTTGTTTGATAGCTCCATGGCAATTGTCTAGCATTTTGAGTTACCATTTTTCTGAATTTGGCAAGTTTGAATGATGGAATTATATATACAACTTATGCTCTTAACTCCTTAGCAATACTAAAATGAAATATAATCTTTTGAAATAACCTCATCCAACAACATAAAAATTGAAGCCATAACCCAAGCAAGTCATTAAGCAAAACACATCAAAAACTCTGTTCCCTCTATAGAACCAAACAAAACCTGAGAGATGATTCAAAACAAACACTAGCATCTACCTACATTCTTCCATCCCTACTACTTACCTCAGATATTCTTACAAACCTGAATACTACACACTCCCCACTTTTTACAATAAAGTAGCCAAATCTGCTTCCAGAGGTAATTTGTAGGACGTATCATTGCAGAGCCCTGAAAGAACTAACCTGCATTAGATTACCCAACTGTTTAGCATACAACTTATTACTGTTCACAATCATATGTACCAGAAAAATGTCTAGCATTAAAATATATTCTGCAGCTCTACTCTCCAGGAAGAGACCTTTGCTCAAACAGGAAACTTTTAATACAACAAAGTCTAATAACTCAGCAGGAGACTCATGATACTCCCAATACATTTCTAAACTCTGGTGCAGCATCACAACATACCTAAGACGGACCATGTAACTTACCACCATCAAATCCTTACTAAAACAACTCCGTAAACCACCTGTGTTTGCGCATAAGCTTTCACGTGGGCAACTTTATTTCTCTTTACCAGCTTATACCCCCTATCTCTTCATAACCTTTACCCCTTCTGCACAGTAAACCTTTTCCACTGTAACCAGGTTGTAAATCAGTATCCACCACCACTATCTTTGACTTATCTGCTGTATAATGCTTCTGTCCAACTACTAGCTTTAACTATTATCTACTTACTGGCTATTGTTTCATACTCTTTAGCTTGATTTTATTTATTCCTACCATCTATAACCCGCCTTACTCATGTCTTATAAGTAATGTCTAATATTTGGCTAATAGTGATCTGTTTATGCATCCTACAACTGGCAAGGAATACAAATATTCTCACTATGCAGATTGTACATCTTCTGATTTGGTATATTTAGCTTACTGTAGTGGTTGTTCCAGATACTATGTAGGAGAAACCAATAGGACACTCGGCGAAAGGCTGAGGGAACGTTTATAAGATCAATAACAGAGATACCACTATAGCTACCACTAAACATGTTGTACATTCAAGTTCTCATCACAAGTTTAAGTTTATAGTTCTTGAACTTTAGTGTCAATTCGAGGATGGGTGACATAAAAAATAGAATGGAAGCTACTGAATAGAAGTGGATCATCAATCTACAAGTCGATAAATTTTTCAGCCTTAGTGATGCTGTATCTTTAAAACCTTTTCTGAAAGACAGACCTCTCAAACATTAGTAGATCCAGTGTGACCTCTATACTTGTATATCTTTACCATTTCTATTTTATTTGTTCTATTTGTTGTAGAACATTGTATAAAGAACAAAGCTGTGACTATATAGGTTTATGCATTATAATGTTTATTTCGACAGCAACTCACATGGGGATTATATTATAGATCATAGTCGCTATCTGATATGTTTTTTTTCATATTTTTAAACAGGTTATTTTTATATTTTTAAACAGGTTAAAGTGATTTATCTGTGGTCATGTTTTCTGTTTATGTGGTTTACATCTTTAGTCATGTGACCATGCTGTCCATTGGATGATGGACAGATTAGAGAAGCTTAACGCTTAGTCTAGGGAAGGAAAGGTATGTCTTAATTTGATTTCTAGTTTGTATATTCCTCTGCAGGTTATCAGTGCACTATTAATATATAGTTATACAGGGATGTTTATGAGACTTAACATACCAGCATTACATTTTCAATTTACGACAGTGAATAGTGTCTGGTCACAGTATTGTTTAGTTATTGCAATATAGACTGCATTTTAACATTAGGATACAATATATGTGCTGTTTTGCAATGGATATCTGACTGCACACTTGAGTGTCTATATTTATCGGAATGATTATTAGGAAAGTATTTTATTTTTTTTTTAATTTTTTTGTAATTATTATGATTTGTTGCCTGAAAGTACATTAGTGTACATCTCGTATGCAGAACATTTGTTTATATGAAGTGTTATTTCTTATGTATGTTTTTAAATTTATCTTCAAGAATGTGTTTTACTTTTATTGCTGACAACATCCTATCTCATAATGTAATGAGCATTGATTGGTTACAGCTTTTTTAAAAAAAAAGCACTTCAGATGAATGAGTTTTATGCTGAAGTAACGTTCGCGAAAGCACTTATTTTCACTTTGACTTTGGTTTCAATAAACAGTCAAGGATTTTATATCATTGGCTGTGTTGTTTGTCTGTTGAGTTGTTTTTTTTTTTTACTTTTTCTTTGTATTCGTACCTCTCAGGCACTTAACCCGAGTAGTGAGTTTTTGGTCTTTTTATTAATGTCTAATATCTGCTTAGAATTTAATATCATAATGTCATCACATTAGAAACACCTGTATAAAGCTTTGTATAGTGTCACTACAGAATAAGTACCTATTTGTATCTAGATGTTTTAAGAGCTATGTAATGTACCTTTGTAAATATTTATTTTTTTGCTGTGAGCAACATGAATGCATCTTCTGTAGCTTTTTTCTCCAAACATCCAATTTTTTTGGTCAGCATCAATGGATGTGTGTGGTGTGTGTGTGTGTAGATAAACTATAGATAAATAAACATATATAGATAAAAAAGAATTCCTTATAAAGTAGAAGAAAGATGATCACTTGCTTGGATCTGGAAAGTCTCAAAAAAGGAGGAAATAACACTTTCAAAATCCTAGTAGCAAGAGAAAATCCACCCAAACAAAAATAATACACAAACACTGCAGAATAAGGAGCAATTCGACACTGATAACTAATACAAATGAAAAAAATATAAACACTTTAGTGTCATTAACCAGCTTCAAACACTGGCCAAGTGACTTCTTCAGATTCTGAAAGTGCTTATCATTTTTTTATTAGTTTTTAATTACCCCTTAATTTAATTTAATTACTCCTTGTCCATCAGTGCTTGTGTATCCTGTTTTTTTAGAGGATCTGTGAAGTGGTAGAGGGTGAACGGTTTTATGCACCTGTGTGGCTACAGGCCAGTCCAAAATGGAATGCACCTGGAGATTTTCTCATATAGGTCATATAGCCTCCGTGTTGTATAGCTGTTAAGTAAAACATGCCTTGGGCACAACACAGTAAAAGTGATTTCTTCTGATGGCACTTTAACTTATTGAAACATGCGGTGTTGAATTTCATATCTACACCTGCAAACATCCTTTTATTCCAGAGCATTTTCTGAAGAATCATCTCAGTAAGAATAAGATAAACAAATATAAATGTTTTGCAAGCAATAAAAGCTACTAAGACTGTAAAAAATAGCAATGTTATTAGTAAGGTGTGTTCTTTGCAGTAATAGTGTATTCATAGTCTTTTCATAAATACTATATTACAATGCAACAAATCTAGAATTGTTTTTGCTAAATTTTCACGGTCTCCTATCTCAGAAACTGTACAAAGATAAATATTGTTAGAACACTTCTGTTAATCACAAATAAGCTTTCAAATGACAGCAAGAATTTCCTGTTTGAGTGTATGAGATGCTTACAGAAATATGAAAACACATGCTTAATTGTATAATTAGCAATATAAGTTACACTGAATATTTCTCAAGATGTACAACTTAGGTAATCAGCGACATCTAAGATTTTACCTCATGCCATGAAATAGTCTGTAAGTGACTTGGTTTATGAAATATTAAGTACATATGGAAATTCTGTTTATTTTCATAATTACTAACAATTAGCAATATCTCAGGGTAACCATTTGAAATATTACGACCTGATAAAGCAAGTCCCAAAACATGGAGACAGAATGGCTGAAAAGAACAACTTGCATATACTAAGTCCAAGATGGTCTTTTTCTGGAATATTCCATTTTCTCGGAAGTATAGCTGTCTCAGGGTTGATTCATAGGTTAGTATTACGCTGGCTGCCGTTGGGGGCCATTTTAAGTCTAGCCAACTTCCCTTTTTGCGCTTAAAATAATCTATCCCATTTGGTTATAGATTGTCGTTACCCATCCCGTGGTTGATAATTATATATATATATATATATATATATATATATATATATATTACCCCAAATGAGAATAACTGGGATCATGTTATAGATAATTAGAGGTGATCCAGGCATGAGATAAAGCATTTCAGAGCTGCATCTGTCCATTAGAATTACAGGGGGTGGTCCTAGGATAAATATTCTGTTCCCCATCCATAGATCTTAGTTGTGCTTGAAAATGGACAAGGATGAGATCTGTTTTATGTGGATGATGAGTCTGTTCCATAGCAACAATATATATTTTTTTATTTTTTTAATTTTATTTTACATTTGTTAACCGGGAAAGTCCGACTGGATACAGGTCCATTTTCAGCGGAGGCCCAGGGAGAAAAGCTGCAAGTGTACATAACTAGTGTAATTACAGTGAATTATCACAAAATTTAAACTTTTTTAACAATATATATGGACAGGTACATGTTTTACTCACATACACACAGGATGTGTTGGAAGTTAGTATCTGAGAAAGAAATAGTGATTTTATCTTAAAAAGAGGGAAATTCAAACATAAGGTGGTTAACATGCATGGTATCATCTTAAGTTTAAATCTTTCAGTAGGAGAGAGATATACAATGTTCTAAGGAGTTAGAGGATCAGAGATTTATCCGTGCAGTCAGGTTCTCATTTATAGATTCTGTTTGTGTGGGGGTTAGTCAGGGTTTGTACAGGGACAAAGCCAATGCATTTTTAGGTGTTTCTTAAGAGATTTTTTTGAATTGGGATAAGGAGAGGTCATTGCCGAGTTCAACAGGAAGAAGGTTCCAGTTTTTTCAGGCAGAGTTGGAGAATAGTGAGGCACAAGCTGAATTGCTGGTTTTAACAGTGTGTACTAGCATTTTGTTGGAAGAGTGAAGGGCCTTTAGATTACTATAAGGGGTGATAATATTTTTCAGTATGGGTGTACTGTCTGGTTGGTAGAGAATTTTATGAACAACTATTAGTTGGTTATATTGCAGTTGGTAGGGTAACTCTAGCCAGTCTAATGATTGAACACAGTGATGTGTTCTATAAGCTGACCCTGTGGCAAATCTGGCAATAATATTGTAACAGCTAGTCAATTTATTGAGGTTTGATTTGCTTAGGTTAGTTCCTAAATATTATCACCCCCTATAGTAACCTAAATTCCAGAATCTACTCCAACCTTATCGCACCACCAGACCACTAAGATCCAGCAACAAAAATCACTTGCAGATCACTAAAGCCAATAACTCTGCTGGTGAAGCAGTATTCTCTTGCACCATAGCCAAATAATGGAACTCCCTTCCACCCACAATTACCTCCGTACCATCATACACCCACTTCAAAACTTTACTAAAAGCGCACCTAAAAACATGCTGGATATGCCCTTGCAACACCCATTCTAATATCACCCACCCCATCCAACCACTACCTTTCTTTCCACTCCACTAACTACCTTGATTATAGAAAGCTCAGATGCTCATAAGCCTAGTACTTATTATACAGCAGGAACGTCTTATTGTAACATTTGTTAATGTCTGTTATGTACTTTACAGATAAAGATTCTAGTTGTCTACTGATGTACTATATTGTTCATCTGTAAATATGTTGTAAGTAATTGCTATGTTAAATTGTTAATCACTATGTAATCCAATGTAACTACTGTCTGTTTATTTTAACTGTGGAGCTTTTCTCCCCGGGCCTCCGCTGAAAATGGACCTACGTCCAGTCGGACACTCCCGGTCAACAAATGTAAATAAATAAATAAATAAATAAGATGAGTGAGGCATAAAGAAGGGTTGATAGATGTGTATGGGCAATAACAGTTCTAGCAGATGGGGTAGGAATTGCTTAATCCTGTATAAAGAGCCTATTTTTTTGTTAACTGTTTTAATAGTTTTTTCTATGTGAGCATCAAACTTAAGGTTGTTGTCGATGATCACTCCCAGTAGTTTAGTACTAGGTTCTGGGGAAATTATGGTGCCATTGTTAGATGTTATTGTGAGAGGTGGTGAGGGGATCTTGCGAGTGGGGGAGAAGAGCAATTGTTTGGTTTGTTTTGGTTTAATTGTAGTCTGCGACCTGTGAGGCAGTTCTCTACTTTGCTGAAAGTGATTTGTGATGAAGCTTCTAGATCTGAGGGGGAGGTGGCAGAGCAGATTAAGGTGGAGCCATCTGCATACTGAATAAAAGTTGCGTTTGGGATGACTTTACACAGGTCATTAATGAATAAGGAGAATAGGAGGGGACCTAATTCCAAGGGTGACTGGTAAAAGGGATGATAGAATCTCCTTCCATAGTACAGCTTGTTGTTTGTCACTTAGGAAAGAATGAAACCAGTTAATTGCCAGGTTATCTATGGATAGTGATTTTAGAGTGTCTAAGAGTAGCTGCTGTTTTACCATATCGAATGCCTTGGATAGGTCTAGAAAGAGGGCTGAGGAGAGCTTGTTGTCATCATGGTTTTGATTAATTGTGTGAGAGAAGGACTGAGGTTGTACCATGGCAGGGTCTAAATCTGTACTGGGAGAGGGCTAGGACAGAATTTTGATTCAGATAGGCAAGTAATTGCTTATGAATACATTTTTTCATTATTTTAGCTCTGCAAGCATATTTGTGCCTCCAAACTATTCTGTTGATATTGTGGAAGAGGTTTAAATCCCTAGACCACATATTTCTGATGTCATTTGAGTTGCTGATGTGCAGTAAATCCATCAGTAATGGGTCTGAGGATGTCTTATATGCTAGACATAGTTCACTTCTTAGTAGTCTGTAGGATACAGAGTATAGTGACAGGGCATTGAGTCAGTCCATGTAGGATGTGTTGTTTAGGCTGTGTATCCTTTTATTAAGGTATCTCTGCAGGCAATCCATTTGTTGCAGGTGTCTGGATGGATACGTGCCAAAGGGGACATTATATTTAATGATTGACCTAATGAGGGCTGAGGAAAGGGGGACAATGACACATACAAAACATACAAGTTCAGGGTTGCAGGAGGTCTTGTCCCCTGCAAAAAAAGTTTAAAGAAGAAGAGTGATCTTCAAGATTCACTCTTCTAGGTTTTCGGTCTTTCTTTCGACTTATTGGCACTCTGCATAATGAGTGCTGACATTTCATTAGGGAGCCATATCTCAGGTGTAGTGTGATGCAAATAAACATTAATGAGGAATTTTACTGTTTCCCACAGTGACATTTAACACTATACCCCTGAAAAGCATATAGGTCTCTCAGGTTTGAAAACATGAATATTAATATGAAAGTATGAATAATAAGTAACAAAGGGTGGTTAATTCCTCTGGTGTAGGACATGATAGATTAACAGTCTCTTTTAAACACCTTAATTGAATTATCACTTGTGAAATTGGCTAACTTACATTTATATAAAAGTAATCAAACCATGTTAACAAGTTCACATTTACAAATATTATAGGATATATAGCAATATATGTGATGTAAAATCTAAGCAACATTACATAATTTATTCAGTTCTTTCTTTCTGTTAAACCTCATTCCTCCAACAAAACATTTTTCTGCATGTATTGTTCCAATGCTTTCCATTTTTCTATGTAATTTACTCCTAGCCTTTTCTAAAGATCCCACTTCCTGTGTTTTATCTCGGTTACAAAATTCACTGCTTTAAGTATAGTTGGTTTAGATTTTGATTTCCATTTTCCAGTAATTGTTATTTTGGCAGCCACCAAAATTAAACTTATCAAGGCAATTCAGATCCTGTATCTCATCTCAAAATATAATTTCCTTAGTTACACTCATTTGCTTACCCAGTATTTCTGAGAGTACTCTGTAGAAAATGTTTAAAGTCTGCCAACACATTACATTCCCAAACATATGTTCCCAGTTAACATTTTCTTAACCATCACACCTCCAACATTTGCTATCTACCTGAGGAAAAATTATTTGTGGAGAATGGCTGGAGTTTAAATGCATCTATGCAAACACTTCCAAGCAAAAATCCTAAATCTTCTAGACGTTGTTGCATATTTGGGAACCATACATATGGCCTCTCACTGTTTCTTTGTGAATTGTAGATCTAATCTCTCATCTAAATTTTTACTGACCTCTTCTGATAGATTCCTATAGCTATTGTGAAGTATTTTATATACTCTACTAATTATCCCTTTTTAACAGCAGCTTCTGTTCCAGATTCAACCAAAACTTAACCAGTGCAGGTCTTTCATTTAGGATTCCCCTCTCTCTGTCTACATTCTGATATCAGTCCCTAGCCTGCAGTTCAAATATCTTCTTAGCCTATCCCATTCTGTTACCTTTCTTTCTGTAAATATTTGTTCCCAATACCTTGGTTCCTTTGCCAGCTTCCTCCAGTAAATTCCAGCCCCCTCTTGCCTGTTGTCTGTATCCCTAATTACAGTCATTCCTATAGGCAGAATCTCCTTTCTCCATCCCCCATGTTGGCTTAGTTCTTAGTATACTTTCTGCAAAGTTATGAATATAATATTCTGTATGACTGTTATTTTCCCTAAGGATCTGTGTCCAAAATCTTACTCTCTATTTCTTGAATTAGCTCCCTGCTTCATCATCATCCTTTTCCACTCTGAAATATAGATTTTTGCTTGTGTTATGTATAAGAACCTTAACTGTGTAGCTCTGAAATATCCTTTCAAATCAAGTAATCCTAAACCTCCTTGCTCTTTTGTGAGGATCAACTTATCCCACTTGACTCGTTCCCTTTCCCCTCCCAAATTAAAACCTTCAACTCTATAAAATTATTGTCCACAACTTCTATCTGGTTGATAAAAGTATGCCTGGTCTGTGCATAAAAATGTAAGAGATTAAAAACATTTATGCTAGATTAACAGTCTTGGTATAATTTTGTTAACAATCTGTTGCCCCTTCTAATACTTCATATTATTAGCTTATCAGTCATTTAATTAAAGAAGCCAGACCCGAGAAAAAGTCTGGATGCCACAAGGAGCTCTGGGTGTTCACTAGAAGTGTATAAAAAGGTGTTGTAGGGCTCCGTAATTGCTGTATTCTGGTGCAAGTAGGTTGACAATAAAAATCCTACCTCAGAAATGAGACAATGAACACTAAAACGGTTATGTCTGTGGAGTCTGCACAGGGTTTAAACCGACAGAAGTGATGAATTAATTATTGCAGGTTTATACTTCTGCAGTCTGAAAGAGGAATTCTGGTACACATTGGGCAGAAGTAAAGAAAATGCTAGTTCAGCCTTATGTACAGTGTATAGATTTATTGCTTAAGGATGAGAACTGACTCTATTTGTGGTCATAATTTACATTTGCGAGAATTAAGTTTGAAATCATCAAAACACTACATTAATATCTTTTGGTCTGACCTATGACCCTGTTTTTTTTTTTTCTTATAGTCACTTGATTGTAGGTATTTAATTTCTATGGATCAGTGACATTACAGCAGCACACAAAATCTGTTAAAAGCATTTTTCCTGTCTATATCACCTAGTTTGGGAGGCTGCACACAACACCCCTGTATTTTTATATGTACAAACATCAAACTGATGTGCATTGGGAATAAGAGGAAAACTTCCTTTCCCCCATTCTTCAGCAGTCTTCCAAATGACATTAAACAAATGTTCAGAAAGATGGAAGTTGGAGGTTTGATAATGATGAATCAAAATATGAAGGTAAGTTCATCAGTGTAAAGCAGTGTTCCCCATTATGACTTGCATTAAAATTATGCTTCTTGGTTATTGTGTTCATTGTTCACATTACAGTTCAGTAATAATTGTTTCTGTTTCATTTCAAAGCTATTCAATCTGATGACAAAGACTTTCCTTTTGGCCGCATAAGACAGAGTAACATATGTGACAGTAGGAGGTGCTGCCAGCCATGACAGGGAGAAGTAGGGTAGTAGATGCAAGACTTGTGCCAACACAGCTAGCTGGGATTTTATAAATAATTGTATGTCATTAGTATATCAACCTGATCTGTATAGATGCTTCTGCTGAAATGTATTTATGATCTCTGCTTGTGTTAATTGTGTTAAAATGTATCAACAGTGCAAACTTCTGAAATGAAGATAAATGTGCATGTGTTATGGTAACTGAATTAAATCTCTATGTTTCAATAGAGGACAGTGGCACAGCAATGGTTAAGCAGCTGACTTATTTTAAGAAGAATAAGGGAAATGTAAATGAGCTGTTAAATCATTAAAGGGTACCCCACAATGCTGAGTAAACCCAGAGCTGTTAGGTCTGGGAGCAGCCATTATCTGTTAGATTTTATAAAGAAGGAGGGACGTGTTATACATGTTTCTGGCTTCAGGCATTGCCATAAAAAACTCTAAATGTGTATTTTTGCAGTCTTCTAAAGTCCTGTCTCAAACTTCATAAGGAGACATTGTGGGAACCTAGGGTCAGGTGACCAGATGTGGTCATTCTGCAAGTCATCTTGGATATTATATTTTACAGGGCGTAATCTCAGAATATAGAATATTCTGTTTGTGAGCCTGTCTAGAAAGCATCGACATTCTTGCTTGAGCTATTTTGTAAAATTACTTGGTACCGTTCAATTCCCTTTTATGTTTATTACATGTAATTCTGCGTATATTTATTAATAAACCCCTGATAGGCAAACAGTTTTAAAATGCACATATATTCACTGTAAGCTGATGGTTGCAGTATTTTTCAGAAAATTTGTACTAGTGTTTCAGATAAATAATAAAGAAAACATACTTAACACTTCATCATAAAGTGGTAGTATGCTCTGTCAGTAATAACGAGGAGCACATATGATTAAAGCTATAAGCTGTTGACAAGCTGCTTCTTGCAGCCCAGGGTTTGATTTACTCAGGCTCCACTTGCTTATGTGACTGAGCAAGTTAATAGTCAGAGCTTCAGTGTCACCCTGAAAATGAATACTTGGGTACACTGGGCTTAACTTTTTAACAAAACATAGTCACAGTATCGAATAATGTTGAAAATCAATTAAAGCATTAACCTTCTACATCACAGTACTCTGAATATTTAAATTAAAGTAATGGAGCTCAATTAATCTCATCAAATTTAATAGCCTATATTATATAAAAAGTAGTTCTTATCCAAAAGATCAAGAACTATTAAACTAAGTAGAAAATTGTATTATAATAAAACCTACAATAGTATCATGGAGCCATAAAGTGCATTTCTTGAGGAATAAAGATAGTTTAGGCCAAAATCTGGAATTGGTATTTGATTTAATTTTGATAGTGAAAAAAATAATGCTAATAAAGAATAATGGTTATAATCAGAAATTGTAATAAATATTTCCAAGTTTTAGTGATTGTTTTATATGCAACCATTAAAAGATACATGTAGACTAGCAAACTGGACTTTGCTGATACAAGACAGAAACAGAACATTACACAGGACTAAATGCTTAGTCAGTTGAAATTTATCTGGACAAATAACTGAAATTTAAGACAGATGTCATTTAATACTAATCATAAAAGATATGTTACCCATCAGCTTTTGTCATTATATTGTACTTCCAGTATGTAATAATGTCTTTGTTATATATGTTCTTAAAATTATAAGTGGTAGGAATGCTCTTTGTGTAAATTGCCAGCAAAAACTCAAGCCATTCATTTCTCAGCCCAGCACTTGCTCAAAACTCATAGCAAACACTTATAAACCCTAGCACTAGACCTCCTATACTGTACAGAAGGACAAGACTCTCTATTCAACCTTACCAGCCATTCAGAAAAACAGTTCACTGTACCTATCCAGGCATGTCCAAAGGGCAGTTTCAGGCATACTCTCCAGTCCAGCTGGTGAATCTGGGCATTTTGAGGCAATGTTACAATTGCTTCATGTACACAGACAACCCTCTCCTCCTACCACCAAACACTAATACATGTGAGAGATGCAATTATATAGCCAAACTGCAGGCTAAGTTCTCTCAACCCAAGGCTGGATCAGACAGTCAAGAGGAGAAGGGAAATACTTGCGTCACACCACCCGTCTCACATAGACCCATTAAACCAGCACCAGCAAAAAACACACATAAATACATGAAAACATACTCGGAAGCTCTAAATAAAAATCTGCAAAATTAACAAGACCTCCAAAGCAGACATCCAAGCAACCTCCCCCCCCCAACACAAATCATTGAAACACCTTTCACAAAACAAGTGAGACATGCAATCACAGCCCTTAAGGCAAAATAACATGCCCAACATACTAGTAATAGGTGACTCTATAGTCAAGCACACTGATGTCCCGCTCACTAGGCTGAATAAGGAGAAGGTTACTGTTAGCTGCCTGTCGGGTGCCAGGATCCACCACATAACACAAGCACTCAGGTCACTCCAGAGCAAGTACAAATATGACTCTGTCATTGTCCATGCCGGTGTGAATGACCTGAGCTGTACCTCCCTGGACTACATGAAAAGATACATGGAACAGCTCTCTGATCTTGTAACCCAGGCCAGTATGATCCTGACCTTGAGTAGCATCCTGCCTTCACCAAGAATGATACCACAGTATAAAGAAATAATTATCAATTTCAACAATTGGCTAAGTTTCTGGTGTCATTCAAAGGGGATCCAGTGTCTGTCCACCTGGGATGACATGCTTGACAAGCCACGCTGCTTTGCTAGAGATGGCTTGCACCTGTCGCCCTTAGGCTTTCGAATACTGGCCAAGGCTCTTGCCACCCCCATAGTGCCTTTTTTAGGCAAGGCTCAAAAGACAAACCCACCACCATAAATAGCACAAGTAACAAAAAACTGAGGGTGATGCTGCTCAATGCCAGAAGTCTAAACCTCAAAATGCACGCACTCGAGGCACTCCTCAGTATGGAGAAAATCAATATATGTGCAGTAACAGAAACCTGGTTTAAGGCTCCAGACAGCACCCCAGCACTACCAGGCTACAACTTGTACCATGGAACCTGGACCAAAATACAAAAGGTGGGGGCGTATCCATATTTATCAAGGATACCCACATCTCCAGGTTAGTGGCACAGCACAATGCTTCAGCGATCATCCACATGCAACTAACAATGGGCAAAACTGCAATTCAAATTGTAGCTTGCTACAGATCACCCACCATGTCCCAGGACTCCCATTCTGCATTTCTGGAAACACTGGGAAATATAAAGGTCCTACCAAACACCCTAATATTGGGTGATTTCAATTACCCAAACATCAATTGGGAGAACTACTCAAGTACTAACTCCCTTGCCCAACATTTCCTAGAATTTATAAACTCAAATGCCCTGGATCAACTGGTCAGTACTCCCACCAGAGGTGACAACATATTGAACCTGGTCATCACCAACATGGGTGATCGGTGCTCCACACCGGAGGTCAACCCCTCACTGGTTAGATCTGACCATAAACAAATCACTTTGGATATCCACATTCTACCCCCACCCCCGGACAAGGAAACCACCGTGATAAACTTTTCAAAAGCAAACTTCATGTTACTTAAGACCGAGGTGAAAAGTTTCAAAGCCCCCATGCTAAAGGATAACATTGTCAAAGCTGCAAAATCCTTTACTAATGCATTCTACGGGCACCTACAAGAATTCATGGATCGTGCTATCCCAAGCAAAACCAAGATTCACTCCTCCAAGAAAAGGAAACCAGTCTGGTGGACTCCTGCCATAAACAAGCTATACAATAGAAGGAGGAAACTAGTACAGAAAAGAGTAAAATCCCAGGAAGGGAAGACATCCCTGATTAGTATCAGCAAGAAACTACGATCCCTCATAAAATCATCCAAGGCGAGTTTTGAAAGAAAAATTGCCAAGGACTCCAAAGATAACCACAAGGCATTCTTTAGCTATGTCAAAAATCTATGTGGCAATGCTCAGATCTGCTCAGAGTTAGTGCAGAATGGTACAAAATACACTGAACCGACCAATATTGCCAACATCCTGGCAGACAGGTTCAATGCAAACTTCACCCCCCTCTCACCCCCAAAAGGGCCCATAACCATACCAGAAGAATGTAAAGCTCCTGAAATTACAGACACTCAGGTTAAAACAGCCCTCTCCAAAGCCAAAAACACAGCATCAGTGGGACCGGATGGAGTCCCAGGCTGCGTCCTACATGATCTCAAAGATGAACTAACCCCTCACCTAAACGCACTGTTCAAACTCAGCCTCTCCACAGGTTACGTACCCATAGAGTGGTGCACAGCAATGGTTATTCCGCTCCACAAAGGTGGAGCCACAACAGATCCTGGGAACTATCGCCCTATAAACCTGACTAGCTTGGTCTGCAAGGCTATGGAGCGCATCATCATGGAACTCCTTAACAGAGACATTGGGAACCTCCAAACACTGGACCCTAACCAGTTCGGCTTTAAGGGCAGATCATACCTCCTAAACCTGGTGGACTTCTTTGAGACAGTTACCAAGGCTATAGATGAGGGAAAGGTGGCACACACAGCCTGCCCTGACCTCGCAAAGGCCTTTGACACCATTCCCCATTCTAGTATTATAGACAAGCTCACCATCCTGAACATAAGCTCCTACGTCACAAGATGGGTTGCCAACTGGCTCATGGACAGAACCCACATGGTAAGAGTTGCGGGAGCTAGGTCTGACTCTAAACCAGTTACAAGTGGCGTTCCCCAGGGCTCAGTCCTAGGACCCCTCCTGTTCGGCATATACTTCTCAGAGGTACAGGCAAGCACTGGAGGACTATGGCTGACCAAGTTCGCAGATGACTGCAAACTAGGGGCTATAATTGACTCACCGGCTGACAGACATCCTCCAAAAGGGTCTCACTGAGACGGGCACCTGGTGTCAAAATCATAGCCTCAAGCTAAATGACAAAAGTGCTTAAGGATGAGAACTGACTCCATTTGTGGTCATAATTTACATTTGCGAGAATTAAGTTTGAAATCATCAAAACACTACATTAATATCTTTTGGTCTGACCTATGACCCTGTTTTTTTTTTTTCTTATAGTCACTTGATTGTAGGTATTTAATTTCTATGGATCAGTGACATTACAGCAGCACACAAAATCTGTTAAAAGCATTTTTCCTCTCTATATCACCCAGTTTGGGAGGCTGCACACAACATCCCTGTATTTTTATATGTACAAACATCAAACTGATGTGCATTGGGAATAAGAGGAAAACTTCCTTTCCCCCATTCTTCAGCAGTCTTCCAAATGACATTAAACAAATGTTCAGAAAGATGGAAGTTGGAGGTTTGATAATGATGAATCAAAATATGAAGATAAGTTCATCAGTGTAAAGCAGTGTTCCCCATTATGACTTGCATTAAAATTATGCTTCTTGGTTATTGTGTTTATTGTTCACATTACAGTTCAGTAATAATTGTTTCTGTTTCATTTCAAAGCTATTCAATCTGATGACAAAGACTTTCCTTTTGGCCGCATAAGACAGAGTAACATATGTGACAGTAGGAGGTGCTGCCAGCCATGACAGGGAGAAGTAGGGTAGTAGATGCAAGACTTGTGCCAACACAGCTAGCTGGAATTTTATAAATAATTGTATGTCATTAGTATATCAACCTGATCTGTATAGATGCTTCTGCTGAAATGTATTTATGATCTCTGCTTGTGTTAATTGTGTTAAAATGTATCAACAGTGCAAACTTCTGAAATGAAGATAAATGTGCATGTGTTATGGTAACTGAATTAAATCTCTATGTTTCAATAGAGGACAGTGGCACAGCAATGGTTAAGCAGCTGACTTATTTTAAGAAGAATAAGGGAAATGTAAATGAGCTGTTAAATCATTAAAGGGTACCCCACAATGCTGAGTAAACCCAGAGCTGTTAGGTCTGGGAGCAGCCATTATCTGTTAGATTTTATAAAGAAGGAGGGACGTGTTATACATGTTTCTGGCTTCAGGCATTGCCATAAAAAACTCTAAATGTGTATTTTTGCAGTCTGCTAAAGTCCTGTCTCAAACTTCATAAGGAGATATTGTGGGAACCTAGGGTCAGGTGACCAGATGTGGTCATTCTGCAAGTCATCTTGGATATTATATTTTACAGGGCGTAATCTCAGAATATAGAATATTCTGTTTGTGAGCCTGACTAGAAAGCATCGACATTCTTGCTTGAGCTATTTTGTAAAATTACTTGGTACCGTTCAATTCCCTTTTATGTTTATTACATGTAATTCTGCGTATATTTATTAATAAACCCCTGATAGGCAAACAGTTTTAAAATGCACATATATTCACTGTAAGCTGATGGTTGCAGTATTTTTCAGAAAATTTGTACTAGTGTTTCAGATAAATAATAAAGAAAACATACTTAACACTTCATCATAAAGTGGTAGTATGCTCTGTCAGTAATAACGAGGAGCACATATGATTAAAGCTATAAGCTGTTGACAAGCTGCTTCTTGCAGCCCAGGGTTTGATTTACTCAGGCTCCACTTGCTTATGTGACTGAGAAAGTTAATAGTCAGAGCTTCAGTGTCACCCTGAAAATGAATACTTGGGTACACTGGGCTTAACTTTTTAACAAAACATAGTCACAGTATCGAATAATGTTGAAAATCAATTAAAGCATTAACCTTCTACATCACAGTACTCTGAATATTTAAATTAAAGTAATGGAGCTCAATTAATCTCATCAAATTTAATAGCCTATATTATATAAAAAGTAGTTCTTATCCAAAAGATCAAGAACTATTAAACTAAGTAGAAAATTGTATTATAATAAAACCTACAATAGTATCATGGAGCCATAAAGTGCATTTCTTGAGGAATAAAGATAGTTTAGGCCAAAATCTGGAATTGGTATTAGATTTAATTTTGATAGTGAAAAAAATAATGCTAATAAAGAATAATGGCTATAATCAGAAATTGTAATAAATATTTCCAAGTTTTAGTGATTGTTTTATATGCAACCATTAAAAGATACATGTAGACTAGCAAACTGGACTTTGCTGATACAAGACAGAAACAGAACATTACACAGGACTAAATGCTTAGTCAGTTGAAATTTATCTGGACAAATAACTGAAATTTAAGACAGATGTCATTTAATACTAATCATAAAAGATATGTTACCCATCAGCTTTTGTCATTATATTGTACTTCCAGTATGTAATAATGTCTTTGTTATATATGTTCTTAAAATTATAAGTGGTAGGAATGCTCTTTGTGTAAATTTCCAGCAAAAACTCAAGCCATTCATTTCTCAGCCCAGCACTTGCTCAAAACTCATAGCAAACACTTATAAACCCTAGCACTAGACCTCCTATACTGTACAGAAGGACAAGACTCTCTATTCAACCTTACCAGCCATTCAGAAAAACAGTTCACTGTACCTATCCAGGCATGTCCAAAGGGCAGTTTCAGGCATACTCTCCAGTCCAGCTGGTGAATCTGGGCATTTTGAGGCAATGTTACAACTGCTTCATGTACACAGACAACCCTCTCCTCCTACCACCAAACACTAATACATGTGAGAGATGCAATTATATAGCCAAACTGCAGGCTAAGTTCTCTCAACCCAAGGCTGGATCAGACAGTCAAGAGGAGAAGGGAAATACTTGCGTCACACCACCCGTCTCACATAGACCCATTAAACCAGCACCAGCAAAAAAACACACATAAATACATGAAAACATACTCGGAAGCTCTAAATAAAAATCTGCAAAATTAACAAGACCTCCAAAGCAGACATCCAAGCAACCTCCCCCCCAACACAAATCATTGAAACACCTTTCACAAAACAAGTGAGCCATGCAATCACAGCCCTTAAGGCAAAATAACATGCCCAACATACTAGTAATAGGTGACTCTATAGTCAGGCACACTGATGTCCCGCTCACTAGGCTGAATAAGGAGAAGGTTACTGTTAGCTGCCTGTCAGGTGCCAGGATCCGCCACATAACACAAGCACTCGGGTCACTCCAGAGCAAGTACAAATATGACTCTGTCATTGTCCATGTCGGTGTGAATGACCTGAGCTGTACCTCCCTGGACTACATGAAAAGATACATGGAACAGCTCTCTGATCTTGTAACCCAGGCCAGTATGATCCTGACCTTGAGTAGCATCCTGCCTTCACCAAGAATGATACCACAGTATAAAGAAAAAATTATCAATTTCAACAATTGGCTAAGTTTCTGGTGTCATTCAAAGGGGATCCAGTGTCTGTCCACCTGGGATGACATGCTTGACAAGCCACGCTGCTTTGCTAGAGATGGCTTGCACCTGTCACCCTTAGGCTTTCGAGTACTGGCCAAGGCTCTTGCCACCCCCATAGTGCCTTTTTTAGGCAAGGCTCAAAAGACAAACCCACCACCATAAATAGCACAAGTAACAAAAAACTGAGGGTGATGCTGCTCAATGCCAGAAGTCTAAACCTCCAAATGCACGCACTCGAGGCACTCCTCAGTATGGAGAAAATCAATATATGTGCAGTAACAGAAACCTGGTTTTTAAGGCTCCAGACAGCACCCCAGCACTACCAGGCTACAACTCGTACCATGGAACCTGGACCGAAATACAAAAGGTGGGGGCGTATCCATATTTATCAAGGATACCCACATCTCCAGGTTAGTGGCACAGCACAATGCTTCAGCGATCATCCACGTGCAACTAACAATGGGCAAAACTGCAATTCAAATTGTAGCTTGCCACAGATTACCCACCATGTCCCAGGACTCCCATTCTGCATTTCTGGAAATACTGGGAAATATAAAGGTCCTACCAAACACCCTAATATTGGGTGATTTCAATTACCCAAACATCAATTGGGAGAACTACTCAAGTACTAACTCCCTTGCCCAACATTTCCTAGAATTTATAAACTCAAATGCCCTGGATCAACTGGTCAGTACTCCCACCAGAGGTGACAACATATTGGACCTGGTCATCACCAACATGGGTGATCGGTGCTCCACACCGGAGGTCAACCCCTCACTGGTTAGATCTGACCATAAACAAATCACTTTGGATATCCACATTCTACCCCCACCCCCGGACAAGGAAAGCACCATGATAAACTTTTCAAAAGCAAACTTCATGTTACTTAAGACCGAGGTGAAAAGTTTCAAAGCTCCCATGCTAAAGGATAACATTGTCAAAGCTGCAAAATCCTTTACTAATGCATTCTACGGGCACCTACAAGAATTCATGGATCGTGCTATCCCAAGCAAAACCAAGATTCACTCCTCCAAGAAAAGGAAACCAGTCTGGTGGACTCCTGCCATAAACAAGCTATACAATAGAAGGAGGAAACTAGTACAGAAAAGAGTAAAATCCCAGGAAGGGAAGACATCCCCGATTAGTATCGGCAAGAAACTACGATCCCTCATAAAATCATCCAAGGCGAGTTTCGAAAGAAAAATTGCCAAGGACTCCAAAGATAACCACAAGGCATTCTTTAGCTATGTCAAAAATCTATGTGGCAATGCTCAGATCTGCTCAGAGTTCGTGCAGAATGGTACAAAATACACTGAACCGACCAATATTGCCAACATCCTGGCAGACAGGTTACCAAGGCTATAGTTGAGGGAAAGGTGGCACACACAGCCTGCCCTGACCTCACAAAGGCCTTTGACACCATTCCCCATTCTGGTATTATAGACAAGCTCACCATCCTGAACATAGGCTCCTACGTCACAAGATGGGTTGCCAACTGGCTCATGGACAGAACCCACATGGTAAGAGTTGCGGGAGCTAGGTCTGACTCTAAACCAGTTACGTGGCGTTCCCCAGGGCTCAGTCCTAGGACCCCTCCTGTTCGGCATATACTTCTCAGAGGTACAGGCAAGCACTGGAGGACTATGGCTGACCAAGTTCGCAGACGACTGCAAACTAGGGGCTATAATTGACTCACCGGCTGACAGACATCCTCCAAAAGGGTCTCACTGAGACGGGCACCTGGTGTCAAAATCATAGGTTATAATATTCGCTCACTGAGCGAAGGCAGGGACAACAAGAAGGGGACGGATAATAGAGTGACTGACTATGTTTTTAATATTGTATATAACTTATCTAGTTATTGTTTGTCAGATGATGAATTTATTGTTCTTAACAAAGGACTAACCTTTGTACCTAGTCGTGAAAGCATTTACAATGAGGTGGTTATGGACCTAATGTTTTTTTGCAGGAATGTGGCGCTTAAGAGTATTTTTGGTGTGAATACACCTAGGGACCCTGGATTAAAACAACCCAGTAGTTTTGTACCGCCTTTTACTACAGCTATGCATGTGTTTCTTAAATGTTGTGAACAGGACTTAGTTGATCATGTTAGTGAAGGTAAGGAAAATAAATATTATAACCTTACACACACCCAAAGGAAGGCCCTACATGATTTAAGTAACAATGATAAGTTAACAATTAAAATGGCAGATAAGGGTGGAGCGATTGTCCTTTTAGACACACCATATTATCAGAGGAAGATACAGGAAATGTTATCAGACCATGATGTGTATATACCTATTAATCCCTTAGTAGTGAAACAAGTGATAGATACCGTCCACAATAAATTGAAATGGCTATTGGAGGACATGAAAATAAATGAGGGGTTATTTCAATTTTTGTGGATAGAAGGTGTGGTCACGCCCATATTTAAAGCCCTTCCCAAGATACATAAATCTTTAGTTGACCCACCCCTCAGACCTATAGTGTCAGGGAGGGGATGGGTCACAGAACATATATCTATCTGGTTAGAGCACACCTTGAGGCCTTATGTAGATCAAACAGAACATATTTTGTGTGACACTGGACAATTTTTAAAGACTCTAGGAGCTATTAATACAGGACAGTCTAAAGATATGTTCCTTATGGTCACGATGGACATACAGAATTTATTTACAGTGATTAGTAATGAGTATGGAATATTTGCCATTAAGTCACTGTTGATTGATATGGGGGTGGAGGAAGGTAAGGTTGATTTATTGAGCACTATGTTAGCACTGGTTTTGGAAAATAATGTTTTCTTGGGGATGCAACAAGCATATAGACAAGCACAGGGGGTAGCCATGGGCACCCCCTGTGCTAATACCTATGCAAACCTTGTGCTATCATTTTGGGAAAAAACAACATTTCTAACTGATGGGATATGGCTACAATATATAGCCCTATATAAGCATTTTGTGGACGATATATTTATTTTGTGGAAGGGTAGTAGGCAGGAACTAGATTTGTTCATCACCTACCTGCATTCGACCACCACATTCTTGAAATTTACGGTTGATACTTCTTTTTTAGAAATAGATTTTTTGGATGTACATATACAACAATCTACAGATGGTTTTACATCCAGTTTATATAGGAAGGGATGTTGGAGGAATACATTGTTGACATTTGACAGCATGCATCCTAGATACACCTTTCCAAATGTTATACGGGGTCAGGTTGGTAGAATATCTAGGATATGTTCTACCGACACGTTATTTGAGACAGAGGTACATAAGTTAAAGGGATGTTTTCTTGAAAGAGGATACCATGATGCTTTAGTAAATAATTATACAGATAGGGCCAAAGAGGATAGGAAAAAAAGGTTTAGACCTTGGTTGTCCTATGACAAAGATAAATCTGATAGGATACCCCAGGACATGCAGAAAGGACAAGATTTAAAGATCATGCTGACATACAGCAGTAATATAAAAGGGGTATGTGATGTCATCCGTAAAAACTGGAAAGTTCTAATAAGTGATGAAAAAAACAAGAATTTAGTAGGTGATACGCCCAGGTTTGGATTTAGGAGGAATAAGAACTTAAAGGACATCTTATGTAAAGAAAGGTTAGACAGGGTAACACCTTTTAAGTCCAACATAGGGACTGTTTCTTGTGGTACATGTAAAGCCTGCTCACATATTGGAGGTGGCACTACATTTATACATCCGGTAACTGGTAAAATCTTTGAGTTTAGGGCAAGGGCTACTTGTAGGATGAAAGATATAGTTTATATAGCTGAGTGTCAGCACTGCCCTAGCTTTTATATTGGTAAGACCAATTGTATGTTTAAGGTAAGGATATTGCAACACCTTTCATCTATTAGGAGAGGGGATGTTCATAATGCCTTATATAGGCATATTGAAAGTTACACTACGCATACGTTTAAATTTAGGGCTATACTAAATGTAAGGCTTAATAACAGAGGTGGTGATATAAAACAGCACACAGAAGCTATGGAGGCAAAGTGGATTATTGAACTCATGGCCCATAGAACCCCAGGCTTGAATGAAAGTGTGCCTATGAAACCCGCCCTTAAGAATAGGCGGGTGTTTTATTGAGATCCTATTGGCTGCCTTATGGTTTAAATAGACATTGTATGTGATTGTTTGTTAATCTGAAGAAGGGTACATACCCGAAAGCGCTCATTTTCTTGAAAGTTTTAGGAGTTGTATGCTGCTTTTATTCATTTTTATTAAAAGTTTTGGACTCATAGCAGTGTTCTGACAAGTTTATTTCTTCGCTACTAGTTTTTGGTACTTGGTCAGAACTTTGGTGAGGCACAGAACATTTATTTTTCATTGACTGCTTTGAAAAAAGAATGGGATTTGTGAGGAAGAATGATAGAGACTGAATGATGGAAGTAATTTATTTATTGTTTTTCTGTTATTCATATTTGCTTCTTGACCCATATTGCTGATGCTTTTATTTATGTATCCAATCACCCTGCTGTTTTAATCATGTTGTGTCGTCTTACTTATTGTGTCACAGTTTCCTTTTTCCTACTTTTTTACTGTCTTCTACTGCTTTGCAAATTTAGATGGTGGTTGCATATATATCGGTCTTTTTGCCTGTTATTTGGTGCTTTCTTTAGTGTCACTCACAGTAACACATACATATATATCTATGGAATGGATCTCCAGTTAATTGTGCCATATAAACAGTAACCATTTCAAACTTTAGGATCCTTTAAGTCCTAAAATTCAGGGACTGAATTGCCGAAACAACGGACATGCTTATAGGTTCATAGGATGATACTAGGCTATTGACCCAGAGGCCCTTATAACCCTAGCCAAGAATTTTGCCTATGTTCCCACAAAGTCAGCACCTGTTTCCCCTGTCCAGCAGGAACACAGGTGGGATCCCAGGGGTAGATTTTCTGTTTCCCTTCCAGTTGTCCAGGTTCTTAAAGAGGGCTAGAGAGGTACTCTGCATGACACTGAGAGGGAGTCTATTCCACATATTGGGTAGTCTTTGGGACACAAATCTATCCCACCAACAAGTTCTATTTATGTCACAGACTAGGTTGAGGCCTTGCATGTGGGTTGCATGAGTGGAGTTTGACTTACGGATATGTAGCAACTCTATCAAGACTGGGTCTGAGATGGCCCCTGTATGCCAGACGCAGGTCACCTTTGAGCAGTCTGTATGAGACTGAGTAGAAGAACAAGACTTTTAGCTTATCTGTATAGGATAGGTGTTTGAGACTCTAGATTTTTCTGGTCAGGAACCTGTGTGGTCTCTCCAGTTGCTGCATGTGCTTGGCAAGGTACATGCTGAAGGGGGCATTGTACTCTATAATGGATCTGATAAGGGAGGAGTACAGGAATGTTATAACCTCCTTGTTCCTGGATGAAATGCCCTTACTTATGATGTGGGCCATGTAGAAATCCTCCATAAAATTGGGGCAATGTGGTGGTCAAAAGTTAGGTTGCTATCAACCTGGATGCCCAAGTCCCTCACGACTGATTGTGTGGTTAGTACATTGTCATTAATGTGATAATTAGTGGGGATGCCGTTTTCACCCAAAGGGGATAATGGTGCATTTCTTGGCATTCGGTTTGAGGTCATGCTTCTGGCATCAGTCTTTAGTTTGGGTAAGGCCCTCTTGGAGGATGTTCACATCACTAGCGGAATTTAAGACAGCACCCAGCTTGCAGTCATCTGCAAAACTGGTCAGCCACAGACCACTGGTTTTGGCTTGCACCTCAGAAAAGTATATCCCAAACAGTAGAGGCCTGAAGACCAGTCATTGAGGTACACCACTCATTACGGGTCTACTGCTAGAGGTGGCTTCCCCTATTTTGACTGAGTGCATTCTAGCAGTGAGCCAGTTAGCTACCCATCTGGTAACATAGGGGTTGATGCCTAGTTGGGAGAATTTATCTATTATGCCTGCATGGGGAATAGTGTCGAAGGCTTTGGCTAGGTCAAATTACAGGGATGTGCATCATCTTCTCCTCGTCCATGGCTTTGGGGACTGTTTCAAAGAAGTCAACTAAGTTTAAGAGGCATGATTTCCCTTTGACAAAACCAAACTGTGTGAGGTCAAGCTTTTGGATGTTGCCAGTGTTCTTGTTTGTAAGGTCCTTGATAATGCATTCCATGGCCTTGCAGATCAGGGTAGTTAGGCTGATGGGCCTATAATTGCCTGGGTCAGTGGACACTGCACCTTTGTGTAGAGGAATGACAGTGGCCATCTTCCATTCAGCTGGGATGAAGCCAGTGCTCAGGCTTTGGTTGAGTAGGGTGCCTAATGGAGCTGAGAACTCATGCCCGAGTTCATGCAGGATACAGCCAGGGATGATGTTGGGTTCCATGGAGACTGTATTTTTTGCCTTTAAGAGCACATTAAAGACCTGCTCCCTGGTGATGATGGGAGGGGGCTAGGTGCTGGGTATGTTCTGGTTTACTGATGGGGGACAAGGGGGGTGAAGTTTTTTACTGAACCTGTTTGCCAGCAGGTTGGCTATATCTGCTGTATTTCTGTATGTGGCATTATTGACCACCAGTTCAGAGCAGATTTGGGTGTTACCGTTGAGACTGTGGATGTATGTTCCAACTGAAGAGACGGTCACTGTCAAGCTGCTTATACCTGCTCTCAGGAGACTGTAGTCAGTTTTGGAAAAGTTTTTTTGTTTGACCCAGCAATGGGGGGGTCAGAGTAGATGGTGACTTCAAAAGCGATCGCTTTATGATCGGATCTTACCACTGTAGGGGTGCTACAGTGGCTACTTGTGTTGGTTAGGATCAGGTCCAGGATATTTTCACCTCTCATAGGAGTGTTGATCAGCTGATCCAATGCACTGGCATTGACTAAGTCTAGGAATCTCTGGGCATTCTTGTTTGGGCTAGAATAGGTCTTTCACTCCGTGGCTGGGTAGTTAGTCACCCAGGATCAGAGTAGAGGGCTGAATCTTGATGGATTCAAGTAAGTCCAGATAGGTGGAGTGGGAGTCCTGAGTCATGGTCTGTAGCTAGCTATGATTTGAATAGGTGTTCTGTCAACAGTTAACTGCACTTGGAGTGTCTCGTGTGCATCATACTGTTTGACCATCCCGAGTACCAAGGATGAGATGGCCATTTCTCAGAATATTCCTTTTTCTACATCTTTTTCATCCAGGTTCAGAAACAGCTTCTTCTCTCAGGCGGTGAGACTCTTGAACTCTAGCAGTAATCTCAAGGAAGCCGGACACTGACAAGATATGGGACAGCCAACTCTTAGTGCAAGTAAATGAGAAACTGTTCGTATTCTAAGCATTAACAATACAGAGATGGCAATTAATTTGCAATATTATACTAACTATATCCTCTTACTCATGTGAGAATCATACAGTGCAATAAGAACTTGTGCAATAAGAAATCATTCAGCTGCTGAAAACTATAGATAAGATAAACTGTGGTAATATGTAGGTAGAATAACCTGTCTAATGTGAAATGATGAATATATGTCCATTGTATGTGTTGTTGTATGTATATATCTTCTTGATTCAAGCCTGATGAATGCAATTTAATTTAGACTGCACTTGTGAAGGCTAAATGACAAAGTTTACTTTCACTTTAACTTCCTATGAGGCATGGCTATTTCTGCGGAGGTATATACAAGTTCAGGGGGATGTGGATTTGCGGCGGGCTTGCCTGTCTGCAAAAAACAAGTTTAAAGGAGAAGAGGTATGTTCGAAAGTGGCTCTTCTCCTGCATTTTCAGTCCTTTTTGGTGTGCCAGAGTTACAAGTGCCAACATTTCAATAGGCAGTCTATACAATCTTGTAATTCACAAATAGCCTGTTTATGCAGCATGCTTGCATGACATTGCACATGCATTTAACACTTGTATAGGTACTATAAGAGCTTAGGAATCTGGAGTATTGACCATCAGTACATTGAGAATTCCATGCTTATCAGCTTGCTAAAGGTGAGATGTCTTTTTAAGAAGACATTTGAAGACTATGAAAGTAGAATTGGGGCACTTCCTGGTGGTGAGGTGTTACTAGTAGTAGCTGGCACAGTGGATGGAATGTGTAGTTTTTGTATAAAAAAACATGTGTGCCTAAGCTGATTGTCTAGGGTTGTGACTTTTTTTCAGCTGTAGTGATGCAGGGTAGTCCTTCCTTATGCAGGCATGCTGTTAGGATGTGAATACTGTTCACAATTCCTTTTCTGGGATGTTGCAGGCAGATTTTGAAATGTTTCTGAAATATGTTTTTAAACTGTTTGATTGTAAGCAGAGTGTATAGTTCTTTTTGAGAAGGATTATATCCTGTTGTATAGTAATTGTGTTCTCTTTTCTGTAGTAGGTTTTGCATCTCCTTATTTGTCCATGGGAAGCACTAGCCTTTCATCCTACCTTGATATAGGAAGAACATTCTCCTGACATGGTTGGATGGGAGAAGTTTCAAGGCGCACTGAAGGGAGGGACTAGTACTGCTTGGGTTAAAACTGTTGATCATTAAGTCATTTAAAGCTGTAGTTGTGCATATAGTTATAGGTAAATGATCACGTAAATACAGATTTACATTTTTTTCTTTCTGTTTCTGACTATAATTAAAACAGTATAATGAAGTTTAACTGTGGCATTGTGAAATAAGTGGTTGTCCAGTCAAGCAGTGTATGGTTTCCACATTAGCATTTTCAGGTTTTATTTTTTTTAGTCAACGGGAAATAAACAACATACTTCCCTTTCTAGGCGCAAGTAGATACTTAAGTACTGAATCGAACATTAGTAACTTGACTCCTGATGAAGGGCTCATGCCAGCTCGAAAGCTTGAGTAATTGCAAAGCCTATGTTAGCCTGATTAAACATATTATATCAAGTCTCTGTTTGTATCTTTGTGTTTTCTGTTAGCAGATCAACAATATATTTCTTTATCTTTTTTCTTACAGATTTGTTGTAGAAATGTACAGAATTACTATTTAAAGAGCTCTAGTTGTGATTACAAAAGAATGGCATCATTTATTTAACTCAGGCAATGGTTGAAATGAAATTACTGATTTAATAAGACTGAAACTATGTTTTCATCTAGAAGGATTTGGATAAGCTAGAGATAAATTGGCACATTGTGGTTCAGTGGTTAGATCTGTCTCATATCTCCTAGGTCTTTGGATCAGTCCTATCTCCCTGTCATTGTTCATCCCATTGCAAACACAACAGCCACTAGTGTCAAGGTACCTCCACTCCAATAAACCAGAGATAAAGTGATAAAAAAAAAACAGTGTAGGTAAGGCGCCAGGTTAAAAGTTTTAATAAACACCAAATGCTTCATCGGGTGTAACATAAAATGTATAAAAGCACCATTTTTAACCTTTGAATTAAAATCACATGACAAAATAAATTACACATTTAAAGAGACACATCCCAAATTCCATCCGTATAAAATGTATGCAATAAATATGTATGCATAAAACAATACATGCTCCATGTATACATATAACCATGAAGGTGGTGTCAAGCCAAACCCTACTTTTCACTTTCTGTGTAGTGGTCTAGCTTTTAAAGCAGGTCTTAATGGTATACAATCATTCAAGCCATGACATATAAGGGACAACTATCCCATGTAGGAAGTGTTCTTTCTGCACATATATTAACAGTAGTTCTTGTTTTCTACATCCAGATACAGGTGAGCAATTTGACTTTAACATCAGAGCCACCTGTACAAGCAGACACATGATATATCTAGCTATGTGCATAGTCTGCAGCAAATTTTATGCTGGGAAGACTGACAGGATGTTGAAAGACAGGATCAGGGAACATGTATACCATATAGGTAAGAGAAGTATGTTTAATGCGCTGGCCAAACATGTGGTTAGTACGGACACTACACACTGATTTAGTTTTTTGGTCATGGGAATAAACCATGGTAATAAGAGAGGAGGGGATGTTAGGTTGAGAACGGAGGAAATGGAAGCCCAATGCAGAGTGATACAGGCAACAGAGAGACCCAAGAGAGACTTTTACAGATTTAAGTATTTTTTTTCTCTGTTTTTTTGCTCCAACTGCCTTTTCCTGCCTAAAAAGTGAATTTCTAACTGATCTGTGCTTTTAAAAGTTTAAATTGCATTTGACTTCTGCTTTTTACAGTTTTTTCACTTGTTTCATATCAATTTAAGTCATTTTTGTATTGTATAACAGTTGTAGGCTACACACTAAAGTGTGCTAGCCTGTTTATAGCATTTACAGTGTTTTCTGTGTGTTTTTCTGCTGTTTCCTGAAAAAAACAAACAACAAAAAAAATATTCTCTTTTCTCGCCTTTGCTGAACTAGATTAGTCCAGATTTCAGGTTTTGCTGAATTCCGGACTGTGGTATAGTTTCCTGTGTTGCCCATATGCTTACTTGGTTAGGAGGAAGCTTCTCTGTTCAACAGTGAGAGTGGGGAGCTTTGAGCAGCCTATCTGTCCCTGGAGGAGTGGTCTCAGCCCTGAAACTGGTAGCTTATTGGCCGTTTTGGGTCAATTCCTATCTCTTTCAGTTTCCCTGCTTTAAAACCTGCATTTGCGCGGTTGTGCACCAGTATACAACTCTGCACAGCTCCTCGTGGTGTCCTGCAGAGTGATACAGGCAACAGAGAGACCCAAGAGAGACTTTTCCAGATTTAATTTATTTTTTCTCTGTTTTTTTGCTCTGACTGCCTTTTCCCACCTAAAAAGTGAATTTCTAACTGATCTGTGCTTTAAAAAGTTTAAATTGCATTTGCCTTCTGCTTTTTACAGTTTTTGCACTTGTTTTATATCAATTTAAGTCGTTTTTGTATTGTATAACTGTTGTAGGCTACACACTAAAGTGCGCTAGCCTGTTTATAGCATTTACAGTGTTTTCTGTGTGTTTTCTGCTGTTTCCTGAAAACAAAAAAAAAAAAAATATTCTCTTTTCCCGCCTTTGCTGAACTAGATTAGTCCAGATTTCAGGTTTTGCTGAATTCCGGACTGTGGTATAGTTTCCTGTGTTGCCTATATCCTTACTTGGATAGGAGGAAGCTTCTCTGTTCACCAGTGAGAGTGGGGAGCTTTGAGCAGCCTATCTGTCCCTGGAGGAGTGGTCTCAGCCCTGAAACTAGTAGCTTATTGGCCGCTCTGGGTCAATTCCTATCTCTTTCAGTTTCCCTGCTTTAGAACCCGCATTTGTGCGGTTTTGCACGATTTTGCACATGGCGCAGCATCGGGCAGTGCCACTTAAATGGGTTTAAACTATTCCCGGTTCCACAAAGTCTGCTCTTCATTTTTTCCCTTAGAATTGTTCTAAATCTCAAAGTAAGCACTCTCTTTTCATTCTAAAGCCCTGCAGTTGCTCGTATAAGCAATCTTATAAGTAAGCACTAATAAACTAAAGCACTACATCCTTATACTCCCTTTAAGTACTTTGCTCCCTATTGGTCCTTTTTGATCAGTCAAAAAGTAGTTCCTTATACTATTCTGGCATGTCCAAAAGTCAGTTTCGCGTTTACTCTCCAGTCCAGCTGGTGAATCTGGGAATCTTGAGGCAGTGTTACAACTGCCTTATGTACACAGACCACCCTCTCCTCCTCCCAACAAGCTCAAATATATGTGAGAGATGCAACTATATAGCTAAACTGGAGGCTGAGCTCTCTCAACCCAATACTGGCGCAGTCAGTCAGGAGGAGAAGGTAACCACGCACACCACAAATCCAGTCTCACATAGACCTATTGCAACAGAAAACCAAACATACTCGGAGGCTCAAAATAAAAATCTGCCCAAGCAGCAGAGACCTCCAAAGCAGACATCCAAGCAACCGCTACCCCACAACAATACCCACGTATCACATAGTCCACAAAGTCAGTGTACCACACAGTCAGGTGCCAGGATCCACCACATAACACAAGTACTCAGGTCACTCCAAAACAAGCACAAATATGACTCTGTCATTGTCCATGCTGGTGTGAATGACCTGAGACGTACCTCCCTGGACTACATGAAAAGAGACATAGAGGAGCTTTCTAATCATGTAGCCCAGGCCAGTATGACCCTGATCTTGAGTAGCATCTTACCCCCACCAAGAATGATGCCACAGTATAAAGACAAAATGATCAATTTTAACAATTGGCTAAAGTATTGGTGTCATTCAAAGGGGATCCAGTGTCTGTCAGCCTGGGATGACATGCTCGACAAGCCACGTTGCTTCGCTAGGGACAGCTTGCACCTGTCACCCCAGGGCTTTCGAATACTGGATAAGGCACTTGCTACCCCCATAGTGCCTTTTATAGGCAAGGCTCAAAAGACAAACCCACCTCCATAGACAACACAAAAAAAAAAAGAAACTAAGGGTAATGCTGCTCAATGCCAGAAGTCTAAACCTCAAGATGCATGCACTCGAGGCTCTCCTCAGTATAGAGAATATCGATATCTGTGCAGTAACAGAAACCTGGTTCAAGGCTCCCGTGAGCACCCCAGCACTACCAGGTTATACCTCATACCATACTTTTCGGCCCCAAAACTCGGACCGAACCACAAAAGGAGGGGGAGTATCCATATTCATCAAAGATACCCACACCTCCAGGTTAGTGGCACTGCACGAAGCATCGGAGACCATCCATGTGCAACTATCAGTGGGCAAAACTGCCTTTCAGTTTGTAGCCTGCTACAGACCACCCTTCCAAACTCAGGAACCCCACTCGGCTTTCCTGAGAACACTGGAGAATATGAAGGTCTCTCCAAACACCATTATATTGGGTGACTTCAACTACCCAAACATAGACTGGGAGCACTACTCAAGCGCCAGCAGCCTTGCCCAATGGTTCCTAGAATTTATAAACTCAAATGCTATGGAACAACTGGTCACCACTCCCACAAGAGGGGAAAACGTATTGGACCTGATCATCACCAACATGGGGACTCTGTTCCATACCAGAGGTATACCCCTCATTGGTAAGATCTGACCATAAATTAATCTCACTGGACATCCATATCCCATCCCCACCCCCAGCCAAGGAAACCACGGTGAAGAACTTCTCAAAAGCAAACTTCACACTTCTCAAAACCAAGGTGGAATCCTTCAAAGCCCCCAGGCCAGTGGAAAATATGGCCCAAACTGCAGAATCCTTTACAAACGCTTTCTATGGACACCTACAGGAATGCATGGATCGTGCTATCCCAAATAAAACCAAGACTTATTCCTCCAAAGGCAGGAGACCTGTCTGGTGGACCCCAGCCATAAATAAGCTATAGAACAGGAGGAGGAAGCTACTACATTATAGAGCAAAATCCCAAAAAGGGAAGGCATCTCTGATTAGTACTAGCAAGAACTTATGATCCCTCATAAAATCATCTAAGGCCAGCTTCGAAAGAAAAATTGCACAAGATGCTAAAGATAATCACAAGGCCTTCTTTAGTTATGTCAGGAACCTGGGTGGCAACTCCCAGATATGCCCTGAGTTCAAAATGACAAAAAATACACTGAACACACAGACATTGCCAACATCCTGGCAGACAGGTTCAGTGCAAACTCCCCCCCCCCCCCACAAAAGAGCAAATGTCTATCCCAACAGAGTGTAGCCTCCCTGACATCACAGATGCACAGGTGAGAGTTGTCCTCTCCAAAGCAAAAAACAGAGCATCAATGGGACCGGACGGTGTCCCGGGCTGCGTCTTACATGAACTCCAAGAAGAACTGAACCCTCACATAAAGTCACTGTTCAAACTCAGCCTTACTACAAGATATGTACCCAAGGAATGGGGTACAGCAACAGTGGTCCCACTCCACAAAGGTGGTGCCACAACGGACCCCAGAAACTATCGCCCTAGAAGCCTGACTAGCCTGGTCTGCAAAGCTATGGAGCGTATCATCATGAAACTCATAAACAAAGACATTGGGAACCTCCAAACACTGGATCCTACCCAATTCAGCTTTGTTAAGGGCAGATCTTGCCTCTTGAACCTGGTCAACTTCTTTGAAACAGTCACCAAGGCCATAGATGAAGGGAAGGTAGTCCACACAGCCTACCTGGACCTCGCAAAAGCCTTTGACACAATACCCCACTCGGTCATCATAAATAAGCTCACCAGCTTAAATATCAACCCCTATGTCACAAGATGGGTTACAAACTGGCTCAGGGATAGAACCCACATGGTCAGAATTGCAGGTGCCATGTCAGACTGTAAACCGGTTTCAAGTGGCGTCTCACAAGGCTCAGTCCTGGGACCTCTCTTGTTCGGTATATATTTCTCTGAGGTACAGGCTAACATGGGAGGACTATGGCTGACCAAGTTCGCAGATGACTGCAAACTGGGTGCCATAATCAACTCGCCGACCTACACAAGCATCCTCCAAAAGGGTCTCACAGAGATGGATAACTGGTGCCAGAGCCATGGCCTAAAGCTAAATGCCAAAAAGTGCATAGTCATCACCTTTGGGAAAAACAAAGTGCCCACAAATTACCACATAAGTGGTAATCCATTAAGTATGGAAGAAGTAATTAGGGATTTGGGGACCCAAGTAGATAGCAATCTCTCCTTTGACAATCACGTTGCCAAAGTGGTTAGAAAGACCATCTATATAGCCCACCTTATCATGAAAGGGTTCACATCTAGATCAGGAGAGGTCATTGTACCCCTCTACTCATCACTCATCAGGCCCATAATTGAATACAATGCCCCATTTGGAATGTACCTTACCCGACACCTGCATCAACTGGAAAGACCCCAAAAGTACCTCACCAAGAGGATCAAGGGACTCAAACAGATGCCCTATGCAGTTAGGCTAAAGAAACTCCAGCTCTACTCAGTTGCTTACTGCCTACTCAGAGGTGATCTGTGCCTGATGTATAAAGCCATGTCCAACCTAGAATTAATGGACATGCTCCACCTCAGGAAATCCAAATCCCTTAGAGCTACACGCTCCAGGGACTTAAACCTCAGCACAGAAATAAATAGGACATGCTGGAGGGACAGATTCATATCCCAGAGGCTCCCCTCACTCTGGAACAAAATCCCAATCCATGTTAGGCAGAGTCCCTCAATGACCCTCTTCAAGAGAAATCTTGACGAGTGGATGGGAGAGCATAGGTTTACCCCTGGGATCTCTTCTGTATCCCTACTAGACAGAGGCACAGTAAACTAACCTCAAAAGGGCTATCTTATGTGACCTACTATACAGAGGCACAGTCAACTAATCTAAAAGGGTGGTGAAAGGCTAGGCTTATAAATGCCCTAGGTCAGATAGCCTAGTATCAACCTATGAACCTATAAGATTGAGAACAAATGCTGGTCATGGCTTGAATGATTGTATACCATTAAGACCTGCTTTAAAAGCTAGACCACTACGTAGAAAGTGAAAAGTAGTGTATGGCTTGACACCACCTTCCTGGTTATATGTATGCATATATATATATATATATATATATATATATATATATATATATATATATATATATATATATATATATATATATATATATATAATACACACATACATACGGAGTGCTGGAGCATGTATTGTTTTATACATACATATCTAATGCATACATTTTGTATGGATGGAATTTGGGATGTGTCTCTTTAAATGTGTAATTTATTTTGTCATGTGATTTTAATTCAAAAGTTAAAAATGGTGCTTTTATACATTTTATGTTACACCTGACGAAGCGCTTGTGTATTTATTAAAACTTTGTCTTTTAACCTGGAGCCTTGCCTATGTTGTTTTTTTTTTTTATCACATTGTTCATCCCATGTTTGTGTGGCTTTTCTCTAGGTACTCTAATTCACTCATCAGATCTTCCAGAAAACAGGCTGTTTGATTGGCTTATTAATTAATTGGCATGAGTGAAAATGCTCAGCAGACTAACTTACTTACCCTCTTATGAAATTATAACCTAAGTAAGAGCAGAGCAGTGAAGATATGCTTTATGGTGACACTTACTTTTCTTATTTATCCAAATAGACATTCCTTTATTAATTTATTGTTTATTTTATTTATTTTGCATTTGTTGACCGGGATAGTTCGACTGGTTTCAAGTCTATTTTCAGCGGAGATCTGGGGAGAAAAGCTCCAGACTTACATACAAAGAGTATTATATATAGGATATAAAAAATATTTAGGGCTTTTATCACTGTTTCTTGTGTGCATAATGTGGTTTAAAGGTGTTACTCTGTTTAGCAATTAAAAGTGCTGTGCCCTCTTGTACTCTTTCATTCATTCATATCACTACTGCAAATGCAGCGATATCAACATCTTCACATTCAAAAATGCTTCTAGAACCGACATCTGCTTGCAAACAAGTTAAGTGAATGAATGTTGATTTGAATAAAGGTGTATAACTGAACGCATTGTAGTGAGCTGATGAGCCGCGGTTCATAATCATTGTTATATGTGCTCACTAAACCTACAGTGAAAATGTGTGCAAATTCTGGCTTCTTAAGTATTATCCTGTGTCACTGCATGAAATAAGCAAACAAAACAATAATTATTTTTTACATTTATGTAGGGATGTGCCAGTCCCTGTATATCCCTTTAGCACACATCATGCACAACTTTACCGAAACATAAGTCATTTGGATTGACTCTTGGTTTGGACTGTTACAATTATTATACAGACATTTTTTGGTTTGGGTATTAAGCCTCAAGTGTTGGGGTTCATTTTTGTTACTTTGTGGTACTACATGATCACGCCGAACCACGGCTGTTTTTGAATGAGGTTTATGTATTACGGAGATCATTTATGACATATGTTTACTACAAAGGAACATTTCATAACTTGTTTAGAGGTTTACTCCAAGTTTGGTATACATTAACAGATTTTTCTATACTTTTGGTCAGGTTTAAATGATGCTGATGGGTCTACTTTATATTTCTATAGATTTCTGGCTATGCTTATTCTAACGAGGAAAAATAATTGATGTTTGACATTGTTTAAAAATCATAAAAGGATCGAGTGAATGTTTGTTATACTTTGAATTCATCACTGTTAGTGAATTTTTTGCTGATTGTGTTTGTTTAAACACTCACGCTCTACTCCTACACCCAATCCTGATAACTAACACTACACCTAATACCATTCCAAATAATCCCTCCTCACTGGCACACCTCCCCCAAACTTCAGACCATACCATTACAGCTATGGCATACTCACCTTACCCCCACTCATATTATATTCCATTACAACTACTGTCCCTACTCATATGCCTCTCCACAATGACCATTTTCAGCTCATATCTGCATTCACCCATCAAACTTAATGACCCAAAGTCCTCCACTCTACCCCTTCCCACTCCAATCCTTTGTAAACCAGCAATCACAGCCCCATTCAGTCATAGCCAAAACAGTTTTCAAATCATCTCCCCTATCCACTATGCTCCACACTCCAAAAGACAGCCATGACTCCAATTCCACAACCTAATGATGTCATACCTAAGAACAATTACTAATATAGCAGCCCGGCTATTACTTGGAGGTGGTAGTCACCCTAACCCAGGACCAATTACAAATATAAACAACAGACCAAACTCCCAACCAACACTTAAAAACTCAATGACCTACTAATACTCACTTTAAACATTTGCAGTATTATGAACAAAATAGAACAACTGCACTTAGCCATTGCCTTATATGACCCAGACATAATGCTAATAAGTGAGACCTGGCTTAAACCACATATCAAGGACAACTCCATAACCCCTCCCGGATACAAAATCTTAAGAGTAGACAGACTACACAAAAAAGGTGGAGGTATAGCCATAGTTTATAAAATCAACTTAAAGCTCCAACTTCACCAACAGGAATCCCCAACTCCAAAAATGCTGAAACCATAACTGCCAAACTCCTCATAAATCAGCGCAAGCACCTAAATATAATAGGTATCTATATACCCCCAGAAGACAACCTAACCACATTAGAGTCAATGCTACACTGGGCCTCCCACACCCTCTCCCAAGAAACCATAGTACTAGGCGATGTTAATATTGACTGGATCTCCATCCACTATCCAACACCCACCATCCACATAAACCTATATACTTTTATCCAACTCATTCATTCACCCACTCGCATTGATAAGTCCTCAAAAACAGAATCCATACTTGACTGGGTCCTCACAAACCAGCCTAACACTGCCCTTCAACGTGGAACACTTCCTAACTCTTTAAGTGACCGCAATCCCACTTTCATCCTCAGGCATAAACTTAAATCAGTTAATTCCTCCTCCCTTCTACAAATCCATTACCACAAAAACCTTTCTACAGACCACTTTATAGAAGCCTTAGAATCCTGAAACTGGTCTCCCATCAACACTCTCCCACTAGACCATGCTGTAGAATACTTCAACCCCACATTCCTAGGCATCCTCAATCGTCTAGCCTCAATCAAAACAATTAGAATACACAGCAACCTTGCCCCAAGGCTACAAAGCACAACTAGGGCCTTACTAAAAGATAGGGATAAGGCTTGGAAAACCTGGCGCCAACACAAAACACTCACAACTAGGCAAGTATACCTTGAACTCAGAAACAAGGCTGACAAACAAAATTACTACACTTCCTTACAAAGAAAATTTAGTAACAACCCACAAAAATTCTGGGCCACAGTTAACAACATCCTCCAAACTGGTAAAGCAACAACTCCACCACCCAATATAGATGGGTCAAATAAGCATATAGCCTCCACCTTCAACAACTACTTTACTACTTCTATTCTTAAACTAATAAACAATACTAACCCCAATAACCTCCTCCAAATTCCCACACAACAGTCTAAGTTTACCCCCCTTCTCACTTAAACCAGTACCAATATATAGTATCCAAAAACTTAACTCAAACCTACCACCTTTGCTGCCAATAATCCCCCAGCCAAATACCTTCAAATAGCAACCGCAGCTATAGCCTACCCGATCACACTACTAATAAATAGATCTACCACTGAACACACTGTTCCAACATTGTGGAAAATCTCCTACATCATCCCCCACCACAAAGGAGGTTCAGCCACCGACCCATTGCTATCCTCTCACCACTATCCAAAATCCTAGAAAAATGTATTCACCATCAACACCTCAACCCACCTTCTCTCTAACAACCTCCTATCCAACTCCCAACATGGATTCCGCCAATCCCACAGCACCACCACCACTCTAATTAACTTCACTAACATAATAAACACATACAGAAACAAGGGTAATCTTGCCTCGGCCACCTTTCTGGACTTATCCAAAACTTTCAATACAGTTTCCCACAACAAACTCCTAATCTGCCTTACCGATCTCACCCTTGACAGCCCCACCATACAGTGGTTTAAAAGCTATCTGGACAATCGCCAACAATCTGTCAAATGGACTAACTGTCTATCCTCCCCATTACCAGTCATAGTTGGTGTACCCCCAGTGCTCCATCCTAGGCCCCCTCCTGTTCAACATCTTTACAAATCAAGTCTACTCCACAACTACAGGTGCCAAAGTTGTCCAATATGCCGATGATACAACCCTAATCTGCTCCGCATCCAACATTAAACTTCTACAACAAAAAACCCAACAATCCTTTACTGAACTGGAATATTGGCTTAATAACTCCCACCTAATATTAAACCCAAAGAAAACACTGCTTATGCTGTTCCACCCTATCAAAACCCAGGATGTTACCTTCTCCATATCCTCAGGTAGTAGGACTCTCATCACCCCAGTACCAGAAGCTAAGTTACTTGGATTCACCATTGACCAACAACTAAAGTACAACAAACACATATCCCTCACTGTCGCCAAAGTCTACAAAAAGCTAGAGACCCTATATCACTGCAAACGATACCTAACCTCAGAAGCTAGAATCACCATAGCCAGAATCCACCTGCTAGCAACTATCCTATATGCATGTCCAGTACTAACAAACCTAAATAAAGCTGACCTTAACAAACTCTCCACATGCTATAATAAAATCACCAGATTGGCTGCCAACACTAGTTCATGGTCCCACCACTGCCAATTCCTGAGCAAACTACACTGGTTAGAATTCCCAAATTTACTCCAATACCACCAACTTAACCTGGCACACCAAATACTATACTATCCTGAAAAAACCCTTGCTCTGTTTGACCTCATAACCTTCTACAACCCTAATAGGCAATTACAGTCTACCAATAAAGCCCTGCTATGCAGTGTCCAATATATAAATAGCTTGGGCAACTCCGTCTTCACCAGTGAAGTTGCAAAAAACTGGAATATCCTGCCTCCTGACCTCAGACTTCAAACATGTGCAACCACCTTCAAAACCCAATTAAAATCATACCTACACACAAATCCTTTATGTGCCTGCAAAGGACCTCCATGAACTCCCAATCTGCTAATGGAGGGTATTTGCAGGAGGACCTCTCTGTTCTCCCATTCTGCTTATGGAGAGTCCACTCAAACAATCTAATGTATTTCTCCCTCTCTCTTTGTACATATTGTAATATTGTTTGCATGCTTATAGTATACTATAACTTTACTTGACTATAGAGTAGCATACTTATTCTTGTATATAATTCCTCTGTATTACTGTATTAACCTTTTACTTTTGTGACCTGTGTTATTGTTATATGTATTGTTTATATTCTGTAATTTTTTCTGGGGCTTTCCCCCCAGGACTCCGCTAAAAACAGACACTAGTTGTCCAGTCGGACCATCCTGGTTAACAAATGTTAAATAAAAAATAAAAATTGTATGTATTCCTTAGCAATGTACTGAAAATGTCATACATCTGCTCAGTTTTTGCAGTACAGATATTTACTTAGTGCATTATTACTGTAAAAAAGTACAGTAATGTTTAAAGAAGCAACAGCAGTAAATCATATTTGACATAAAAACAAGGCATGTTCACAACATGATATTTAAATTATTTGTTTTTTTGTATTTTATGCAATGTATGATATATATTTGAAATTTTGTAATATTAATGTACAAGTAACTGGCTTTGTTTCTAGTTTTGAGGGTACCATGTGTTTCACCTGTTTACTGCCATATTATTACCTTTCTGTGTATTGCATTTCCTGTTCTTGAGTGGCAGACCACTACTCGCTTTCAGTTATAACCTTGGATATAAATGCTATTACTATATTTAAAATGTTACTGTCATTAGTTTTATTGAAATGTGAATCTCGGGTTTGAATTAATGAAATTTGGTGCAGTAATGACTGAATCAATTACACAATCCTTTCTTTCACCAGTATAACTGCCAATTTAAGTAGGGACAAGTGTTTGGAGCTTAAGGAAGGAAGGATTCTGTGAGAGCTATCATTGTCAGTCAATACTTTTGTTTATTCTTTCTGAAATTGATATGCCTTGTTTGCTGTAGCATAGACTAAATTCAGACCTGCTGAATCTAGCTTTGTTTGTATAACTTGAGCACTAATCCAGACCACCTTTTTTTGGAGAAGGTTCCCCTGCACCCTAGTGGCAGGAGTGTGCAGTTGGAAATTGTCTGATCGAAGACTGCTGGAACGGGGCTCAGTTGAAAAAAAATATACACTCTATGCATCGCCTCTTAGCTAGAGTTAAACTATTCCCAGCGCCATAAAGTCTGCTCTTCAAATTTTCCCTTAGAACGAGCCAGTTTTTTAGTTTTTGCACTAAAATCTGTTTCTTTGAGCTCAGCACTTGTTCAGAACTCGTTGTAAGCACTAAATAAGCTACAAATTACTACAGCACTCACCTTTCTTCACTTGCCTAGAGGAAAACAGTTTTTAGTACTTAATAAATAAGCACCTATCCAGGCATATCTAAGTGTCATCTCCCGTCTACCTGATGAATCTGGGCATCTTGGGGCAATGCAGCAATTGCCTCATGTACACAGACAACCCTCTCCTCCTATCACCAAACACTACAACCTGTGAGAGATGCAGTTATAACCAAACTGGAAGCAAATCTCTCTTCACCCAAGACTGGACTAGACAGTCAAGAGGAGAGGGTAAACACTTGCACCACACCACACTCATCACATAGTCCCTCAAAACCTACACCACCAAAACACACACACAGAAACACGAAACACACACCTACATTCGCGGAGGCTCTCAATAAAAATCTGCTCAAGCAACAGAGACCTACAAAGCAGAAATGCAAGCACCCTCCACCCCCGAACACAACCCAAATGACACATAGCCCACAAACTCACTGTGCCACTCAACCACAGCCCATAAAGCATAGCAATGTACCCAACAGCTCTAGTCATAGGTGACTCTGTAGTCAGGCACACTGATTTTCCACTCACCAGGCTAAACAAGGAGAAAGTTACTGTCAGCTGTTTGTCAGGTGCCAGGATCCACCACATAATGCATGCACTCAGGTCACTCCACAACAAGTACAAATATGACTCTGTCATTGTCCATGTAGTTGTGACTGACCTGGACTACATGAAAAGAGACATGGAGGAGATCTCCGATCTTGTAGCCCAGGCAGGTATGGCCCTAGCCCTGAGTAGCATCCAGCCATCACCCAGAATGATGCCACAGTACAAGGACAAAATGATACATGTCAACAATTGGGTAAGCTTCTGGTGTCATTCTAAGGGGATCCAGCATCTGTCTGCCTTGGATAACATGATTGACAGACCACGATGCTGTCGCCCTTGGGATTCCAGATACTGGCTAAGGCTCTTGCCACCCCTATAGTGCCTTTTTTAGGCAAGGTTCAAATGACAAATTCACCACCTTAACAGGTACAAGCAAGCAAAATCTGAGGGTAATGCTACTCACTGCTAGAAGTCTAAACCTCAGAATGCATTGACTCGATGTACTCCTTAAAATGGAAAACATTGACATCTGTGCAGTGACAGAGACCTGGTTCAAGACTCGAGAGAGCACCCCTGCATTACCAGGCTATAATTCATACCACACCTTTCGGCCACCTAACCTGGACCTGAAACACTAAAGGTGGAGGCATGTCCATATTCATTAAGGATATCCACACCACCAGACTAATTGCTCGGCATAATGCATCCAAGATTATCCAAGTGCAACTAACTCTGGGCAAGACCGTAATCCAAATTGTAACTTGCTACAGATCCCCCACCATGCCCCAAGATTTCCACTTTTATTGATACACTCGAAAATATTAGGGTACAACCCAACACCCTAATAATAGGCGATTTCAATTACCCCACCATTAACTGGGAAAACTACTCATGCCCCAACTCTTTTGCTCAACGTTTTCTGGAATTCATAAATTCCAATGCCTTGGATCAACCACCACCAGTAGCAGCAATATCCTAGACCTGGTCATTACCAACATGGGCGACCGGTGTTTCACAACAGAGGTCAATTCCTCGTTGGTTAGATCCGGCCACAAGGTAATCACCCTAGACATCCACAACCCACCCCCACCCCCCATTATGGAAACCACAGTAAAAAATTTCTCCAAAGCCAACTTCACGCTTCTTAAGACAGAAGTGGCAAACTTCACGGCACCCAGGCAGTTGGACAATAGAGGTACGACTGATGAATTCTACACAAATGCACTTTATAAGCACTTACACAAGTGCATGGATCATGCAATCCCTAACAGAACGAAGATGCTATCCTCCAAAAAAAGGAAGCCAGTCTGGTGGTCCCCTGCCATAAACAAACTATACAACAGAAGAAAGAAACTGTTGCGAAAAAGTGTAAAATCCCATGATTGGAGGAACACCCTGGTTAGCCTCAGTAAGAAGCTGAGATCCCTCATAAAATCCTCCAAAGCTAGTTATGAAAACAAAATCGCCATTGAATCTAAAGACAACTACAAAGCATTCTATAGCTATATCAAGAATCTCAATGGCAACACTCAGATCTGCTCTGAGTTGCAGCACGATGGCACAAAATACACAGAACCAATTGATAATGCCAACATCCTGGCAGATAACTTCAGTGCTAACATTATCCCTCTCTCACCCCCTAAAGGGCCCATCTTTATACCGGAAGAATGCAAAGTTCCTGTAATCACGGCTGCACAGATAAACACCACACTCTCCAAAGCCAAGAACACAGCATCCATGGAACCTGGCAACATCTCAGGCTGCATTCTACATGAACTGCAGAATGAATTGGCACCCCACCTAAGCACCATGTTCAGTCATAGCCTCACCTCAGGCTTTGTGCCTACTGAAGGTGCACATCAATGGTTATCCCACTCCACAAAGGGAGAGCAACCACAGACCCCAGGAGCTACCACCCCATTAGCCTAATGAGCCTGATCTGCAAGGCCATGGAATGTATCATCATGGATCTTATACACAAAGACATTGGTAATCTCCAAACTCTGGACCCCACCCAGTTTGGGTTTGTAAAAGGCAGATCATGTCTCCCAAACCTAATAGACTTATTTGAAGCAGTCACCAAAGCCGTAGATGAGGGTAAGGTGGTTCACACAGTCTATCTAGATCTCACCAAGGTTTTTGACACTATCCCCCACTCTGGAATTATAGATAAACTCATTAAACTAGGTATAAATCCCTATGTCACAAGATGGGTTGCAAACTGGCTCACTGACAGAACCCACAATGTGAAAGTAGCAGACTCCAAATCCGACTTCAGACCAGTGACAAGTGGAGTACCACAGGGTTCAGTCCTGGGTCCTCTCCTGTTTTCATGGTCTGAAATTCTCCAGGTGCAACTAACACTAGGTAAGACTGCAATCCAAATTGTAGCTTGCTACAGATCCCCCACCATACCCCATGATTCTCACTACACCTTTCTAAACATGCTGGAAAATATTAAGATAGAACCAAACACCCTAATACTGGGTGATTTTAACTACCCTGCCATTAACTTGGAAAACTACTCCTGCCCCAACTCTTTTGCTCAATGTTTTCTGGAATTCATAAATTCCAATGCCTTGGATCAACTAATCCCCCACCAGGGTCCAATATTCTGGACCTGGTCATTACCAACATAGGCGATCGGTGTTTCACACCTATGGTCACCCCTCGTTAGTTAGGTCTGACCATAAGGTAATCACCCTAACATCCACAACCTGCCCCCACCCCCCATTATGGAAACCACAGTAAAAAATTTCTCCAAAGCCAACTTCACGCTTCTTAAGACAGAAGTGGCAAACTTCACGGCACCCAGGCAGATGGACAAATGAGGTACGACTGCTAAATTCTACACAAATGCACTTTATATGCACTTAAATGAGTGCATGGATCGTGCAATCCCTAACAGAACCAAGATGCTATCCTCCAAAAAAAGGAAGCCAATCTGGTGGTCCCCTGCCATAAACAAACTCTACAACAGAAGAAAGAAACTGTTGCAAAAAGAGGAAAATTCCATGATGCAAAAACACCCTGGTCAGCCTCAGTAGAAGCTGAGATCCCTCATAAAATCCTCCAAAGCTAGTTATGAAAACAAAATCGCCATTGAATCTAAAGACAACTACAAAGCATTCTATAGCTATGTCAATAATCTCAATGGCAATGCTCAGATCTGCTCTGAGCTAAAGCACAATAGCACAAAATATACAAAACCAAGGATATTGCCAATATCCTGGCAGATCGATTCAGTGCTAACATTACCCTCTCTCACACCTAAAGGGCCCATCTTTATACGGAAGAATGCAAAGTTCCTGTAATAATGGCTGCAAAGGTAAAACCACACTCTCCAAAGCCCAGAATACAGCATCCATGGGACCAGACAACATCTCGGGCTGTGTACTACATGAACTGCAGAATGAATTGGCACCTCACCTAAGCACCATGTTCAGTCATAGCCTCACCTCAGGCTTTGTGACTACGGAGTGGTGCACATCAATGGTTATCCCACTCCACAAGGGAGATCCACCACAGATCCTGGAAACTACCACCCCATTAGCCTAATGAGCCTTATCTGCAAGGCCATGGGTGTATCATCATGGATCTTGCACACAAAGACAATGGTAACCTTCAAACTCTGGACTCCACCCAGTTTGGGTTTGTGAAGGGCAGATCTTGTCTCCCAAACCTGATTGACTTCTTTGAATCAGTCACCAAAGTCATGTAGATGAGGGTAAGGTGGTTCACACCGCCTATCTAGATCTCACCAAGGTTTTTGACACCATCCCCCACTCTGGAATTATAGATAAACTCATTAAACTAGGTATAAATCCCTATGTCACAAGATGGGTTGCAAATTGGCTCACTGACAGAACCCACAATGTGAAAGTAGCAGACTCCAAATCCGACTTTAGACCAGTGACAAGTGGAGTACCACAAGGTTCAGTCCTGGGTCCTCTCCTGTTTTCTGAAGTACAGACTAACACAGAAGGTCTTTGACTAATGAGGTTTTCAGATGACTGCAAACTTAGGAGCTATAATCAAAACTCCTAACGATTTGGACATCCTACAAAAGGGCCTCACAGAGACAGATGCCTGGTGTCAAAGCCATGGCCTCAAGCTCAATGCCAAAAAGTGCATTGTCATCCCCCTTTGGTAAAAACTTTGTACCCATGAGCTACCACATAGGTGGTAGTCTACTTAACACCGAAAGTGTGATGAGACCTTGGGACACAGGTGGACAGTAGTCTCTCCTTTGATAATCACATTGCCACAGTAGTCAGGAAATCCTTCTACATGGCACAACTCATCACAAAAGATTTCTGATCCAGGAAAAAAGAGGTCATTGTTCCCCTCTACTCATCATTCATTAGACCCATTATAGAGTACAACGCCCCTTTTGGTATGTACCTCACAAGACATCTACAACAACTGGAAAGGCTGCAGAAATACCTCACAAAGAGGATTACCAGCCTCAAACAGATGCCCTTCGCAGACCGTCTCAAAAAACTCCAGCTTTACTCCATCGCATATCGCCTACTCGGAGGTAATCTCTGCCTAACATACAAAGGTATGTATGTCTAACCCAGAGCTGTTGGACATGCTCCACTTAAAGAAACCCCAATCCCTCCAAGCCACACGCTCTAGGAACCTAAAACCTTGTCACTACAATAAACAGAACATGCTGGAAGGATAGATTCCTGTCCCAGAGACTTCTCATATTCTGGAACAAACTACCTATCTATCTCAAACAAAGCTCCTCATTAGCACTCTTCAAAAAATCTTGATGATTGGATGGGAAATAGGAAATTCTCCCCGGGGATCACCTCTGTGGCTCTCCTCAATAGGAGCACAGGAAAATAATTTTATTTGGTGGTGAAAGCCAGGGTACCTTTTTGGCTAGGCTTATATAGGCCCTAGGGCCAATAGCCTAGTACCTACCTATGAGATAGAGCTACAAAACAAATGCAGTGAAACTTTCAGCATAAAATGTATTGATATGTTGTATTGATGTGCATGTCTTGAATTTTGAGGCTGTTGCCTTATGGCTGTGACACTTTTGTAATGTTTTCACTCAGAGGATGCACAGTTCCTCAGAACACCTTACAACTGTAATACACATTCCCTGGGATTCATGATGCTCGGTGCATGGACGGTTTTAGCATTGCACTGAGCGTCCTTCTCAGAGATGGTGCAGCAGCACCATATGAATATTTATGAGGGTGCACTGCTGCACCCTCTATGTGCACAGGAAACATGTGCAAGTGCAGGGGGCGTGTTTAAGCATGGCACGGAGGCTTAAACATGCCCCCACAGTTGCACAACCTACAATGCTTACTATTAGAGCCCTCCTCTAATAGTAAACAATTAATTCAGTGTCCGTGGATATTGAAATGTATGCAAAGCATACAAGAGTGTCCACGAACACTGAAATAAAATAAAAGGAGTAAACACACAAGCACGTAGTGGAATGTTGAGCCCCTGTCGCTAGAACTATTACATTTAAATTCCTTGTGTCCCTATTTTACATTTGTATTGCTTTGTTATTGAAAGTGTAAGCGAAGCACAGCGTGTTTGCGTGTCGCTTCCCTTTGCTTAGTGTAGCTTACACGTCAAAATCATCCATATAGAAAAAAACATGTGGAATGAACATTAATGTCAATAGTGTAGTGGTTAGAGCATCCGCCTAACAAACAGGCATTCACGGTTCAAGTCCCACTGCAGCACATATCATTTTCCTAGTGGAATGTGTATATGAACATATTTTTACATCTTTTTGCTATATAACCTACATAATAACATGTAAATGTGAACTGGTGTACTGCATTAAATGTTTAACTAATTTCATTTAATTAAAGTGGTAGTGTCAATGAATAAGGCACTAGTAAGCAGGTTTAAGCTCAAATAAGCAGTATTAAACATAAATAAGTACTAGTAAGCATGTTTAAGTGCATTTGCGTGGGTGTAAGCGGTGTCTACACACATTAAGCATAGTAGAAGCTAACTGAATTTAAGAAACTGTAATCGGAAGTTATCACTGCTTACTGTCGCACAAACCTGCACACACCCACTCACAACTGCTTAAAAGTGCTTTAATCACTCTGTATCCAATGGCACATGTTCTGCCCAGCAACAAAATAAATGGCCTCTGCAAAGGTCAAACCCAGGACCTTGCACACCACAGCCAATGTGATTTACCACTAAGCCATGGCAGATATACATAAATCTGATGTTATCACAAACATATTATCCAGCACAGTCGTGCAACAGCATAGGAAATGTATATAATTATGTAGATGTATGTGCATGTGTATGTACAGATATAATATATATATATATATATATATATATATATATATATAGCTATGAAGAATGAACATTGTAACAATAAAGCATACAAAAAGAATAAGGAAAACAACAGCAACTCCTGTATTATTTAGTGCTGTCATCTTATGTCATATCAAGCTGGGCAGAGGTGAGCAAATCATTGCTTCTCAAACCACAGGCAGGATACTACCAGTGGGTGTAACATTGTCCACCTGCCAAGTCTACCTTACAAACAATTACAGGGTAGTCCCTGGTGGGACTACCCAAAAACTGCAGGTTGATTGGACTTCCGACCATTACACAAGCAAGCTCAGGTATGTTCAAGGATTAAATGGTGGGAGAGCCTGATGATACATGGGTTGAGACCACATACATGTAGGGTCCCTAATGCTGGGGAGAGGGCAATGTGTGGAGGTGTGTTATGGCTGTGATAGCAACTGGAGAATGGATGGTTTGCATGTATGTTGAACTCAGTAGGGTCCCTAATGCTGGGGAGAGGGCAATGTGTGGAGGTGTGTTATGGCTGTGATAGCAACTGGAGAATGGATGGTTTGCATGTATGTTGAACTCAGTAGGGTCCCTAATGCTGGGGAGAGGACAATGTGTGGAGGTGTGTTATGGCTGTGATAGCAACTGGAGAATGGATGGTTTGCATGTATGTTGAACTCAGGTGGGGTGGTGGAACAATGGTATGAAATTATGGATCCAGGAGTGTCAGGGTTGGATGGCCCGGTTCTAATAGGACCTCCTCGTGGAGGTCAGCGAGTTTGTTATAAGTATATGTGCATACTCACATCTATATGTAGAAGTACATTCCCTGTACCACATTCATTCCTTTTGCAGACATAAATAACATAAAAGTGCCCCTACAAACCTCGACAGTAGATAGAATAATAGGTTGTGCATAACCATAAATATAATAGGTTCATAGGTAGGTACTAGGCTATCTGCCCAAGGGCATGTATAAGCCTAGCCACAGTGTGTTGGTGTACGCCGCCCTGTTGATCAATTTACTGAGCCTCTGTCAAGCAGAGCTATTGAATTGATCCCAGTATATCCCAGTCTTTTCCCCCCCAATTATATTTGGCTTTTGCTAGACTTCTTCCATTAAGAGGTTGAGAGGTATGATTCTTGTGTATGTTTAGTTGTGTTGTTTGGCCTCTAAGGCTCAAGTCATGACTGAATGGAGTCCTGACTCATTGGGACAGTCTGCATACTCAGTTAACAGATGTTAAATAAATAAACATTTATGTATAGTGCACTGTGGCTTATATATCCTGACTCAATAACATGCAAAATGCGCATGGTCTTTGTAACAGTGCAGACCTTACTTAGACTGTCATGAAATGCTTGTCATCTATATATATATATATATATATATATATATATATATATATATATATATATATATATATATATATATATATATATATAGACATATTCTCATTTCTTTGCGACATTTGGCACGATTTTGCTGGGATATACAATTCCAAGGTGAAATAGGTTGTTGTTTTGTTTCCATTGTACATTACAGTACTATATTATTAGAGTTATGAGAAGATAGAGGGAAGGGACGAATCTGCAAAAATGCAGAAGTGTGTATTTTGTTTGAAGTTAGTGCTGTTCTCAAAAAAATAAAATATGAGGACTTTCTCACTATGAAATAGTGGAATAATTCCTGTGATTTGCCGGCTACATCAACGCCAATCACTAAACCGGTCTTATTTGTAATATAATTTTGCCCAACTCGTACATTATTAGTTTTCATGTGTAACGTGTGCGTTATCATATAGTCATAGTTATTAATTTATTATAGTGTCTTGCTAATGGTAGTAATGAAGTATAGAGTCTAATCTTGAAATAAAGTTGTGTGTCCCAGGTGGGACAACCCAAAAATTGGGAATAGTGTCCTATTGGTCACTCATTTCACCAATGTTTGTGGACTAAAAGGTTGGCATGTCTGAGGATATGTGGAGTGAGTCAACCCATGGGATGGGTCTACAGGAGCAGGGAGTGGCTAATGTGTAGTGGTGTGGATACACCGTATTTCCAGCTGGAGAATGGATGACTGCTGTGTCAGTGAAGTGTTGTGGTGGGTGTTTGGGGAACTAGAATCCATGAGTATATGGGTATATATGCAAATGAAGCAGCACAGCAATAGTGTAGTAGTTGGAGCATCCGCCTAACGAACAGACATTCCCGGTTCGAATCCCACTGCAGCACATACCATTTTCCATTGGAAATTTGTGTATGAACATATTTTGACATCCGTCTGCTGTATAACCTGCATAAAAACAATTAAAAGTGAACTGGAGTGGTGTCAGTGTCATAATGAATAAGGCACTAGTAAGCATGTATAGGCATAAATAAGCAGTAGTAAGTATATGTAATTACTAGTTAGCGTGTTTGCACATCAGGAAGCAATGCTAACAACCGGTTACAGTTTCTCACACTCAGTTAGCTTCTAGATTACTTAACCTGTGTAGGCAGTGCTAACTCCCGTGAAAGCAGGCTGAAACCCGCCTACTGCTGCTTAAAAGTGCTTACTCCTGCTTACGCCGTGGGAACAGGTGTAGATACGCTTATTGCAGGAAGGTGGTGAAAAGGGGCACAAAGAGGGAAAGTAGGCAAAATAGGTAGGGATGTGCAGGAAGGGTGTAGGGGAGGTCCATACCTGCCCATGTCTTCTATAAATGTGCTGGTGCTCGGTGCCACCTGCATTGATAACATGATACAGGTATTCCTTGGTGTCAGTGGCATCTGTCCATACAGGGCATGTGTATAAGGCATTGTATGTCCTTTGTGGATCAAATTTGATGGTACCACATATGTTGCAGGTGTCCAGTGGGGAACATAGTGATGGTGCATTGTCCGCAACTATGTGCCTATTGTACCGGTGGACAGGGTGCCATGCCCCCTGCAGCCCACTGCAATCACACCATGCTTACTATCTGCCAGCAATATGCAGGGTACTAGGAATGTAGCGGCAGTCATCTAGGCAAGTGTGTTTCTGTATGAGACATGGGTTAAGACTGTATTCTGGGTAATATTAGGGTTGCTTACTTTGTTCACCAGGCCTTTTATCAGATGTAGGGTTATGGATGGGCATCCCAGTCTCTTGGCTGATTGAAATCTGTAATCCTCATCAGGTGGACATTGTGACATATAATATGGCCACCATATTGTAAAAGTACAAGACCCACTCCTCAACAAGTCCAGTTGTGAGACACACAGCCACCTCCACACAGGGTATGACTGAGAAACACACACACACACATCATCACACTACGGCGTTATGCAATTATAGCATGCGCTATAGAGATTACTGGGCTACAAGGTTCTCAGATGTGTATTTCCAGGTGGATAACATCAGCAGCCTAATCCTGAACGCCTTGGCAACCTTGGGTATGTGAATTGTATGGAGTGTGACTACTCTAAAAAGCATTGTTCTCTACTTAGGCAGAGACAGACGGGCGAACACACACACACACACACACACACACACACACACAGACACACAGACACACAGACACACAGACACACAGACACACAGACACACAGACACACAGACACACACACACTTGCCAGGTCTGGATTAGAACACCTAACTAACTACTTTACCACAATACAGCAGTATGCAGTTACAGGACGTGCTATGGAGATTACTGGGTTACAGCATCCCCAGAGGTGTATATCTAGGTGGGTGACATTAGCAGGATTGCCAAAGTAGGGCCAATGAATTGCAGTGAGTGTGACTAGCCAAACATGCAGTGCTCTCCACACAGGCATAGGAACAGACACAAAAGCATCCCCAACTCCCATGTGTGGGACTAGAACCCCTACCATAGTTCTATATTACACTACAGCATTACACTGTTATAGCACGCACCACAGAGATTGCTGGAGTACTTGTTTCCCCAAAGGTGTACTCCCCAGTGGTTGACATCAGCAGGATTGCCAGTGTAGGGCATTTGAGTTGTAGTGAGTGTGACTAACCTAAATTGCCACAATTAGTCTGTATGCATTAACTACTGCCCTGGCTGGACCAAAATAACCCACCTTTGCAGTTCATGAACCCAGGACCCTGTATATCATAGTCACAGTAACTAACCACTAAGCCATCACAACAGTACATGAGACTGAGGTTTCACCACAGTAATCCCACCATAGGCTAATCAAAGTAAACATGTAAAAGGAATGTATATACACTTGTCCATAAAAGACCTCTCCAGAGCCAACTTCATGCTACTCAAGGCAGAAGTGACAATGTTTGTGATGCCCATGGAGACAGGAGCTGACAGTTCTACTGATGAATCCTGCACTAAATTACTGTGTGAGCACATCCACTTGTGCATGATTCCTGACATCCCACATGGAACCACAGCATTCACCTCCCAAATAAGCAAGCTAGTCTGGTGGTCTGCCATTAACAGACTATACAACAGAAGGTAGACACTGTTGAAGTAAGATGGATACTCCAAGGATGCAAACAACTCCCTTACCAGCCACAGTAAGATGATGAGATCCCTCATGGAATCCTCCAAAGCTGGTTATGTAACTAAAATCACCACATATTCCATAGCCAACCACACAGCATTCTATAGTTATGTCCAGAATCTAACTGGCAATGCTGAGAAGTGCTCTGAGCTATGACAGAATGGCATTGCACAGACTGCTCCCACGGATTGTGCCAATATCCTGGTAGATTTTAGTGCAACAGTCACCACCTCTCACCCCCCAAAAGGGCCCATGGCAATATGAACAGAGCTTCATTGGCCAGTAATCATGGCCTCACAGGCAGAAACCGCACTATCCACAGCTAAGAATACATCATCCATGGGACCAGATTGTCATGTGTAATCATAACCTTGCATCAGGCCTGGTGCCCACTGAGTGGCGCACAGCTGCAGTTATCCCACTCCACAAGGGGAGATCAACCTTGGATCCCTGGAACCACTGTTACATCAGTCTGATGAGCCTGATCTGCATGGCCATGGAATGCATTATCAGTAAGGTTTGGAACACAGACATTGGCAACCCTCAAACACTGGACCCCACACAGGTTGGGCTCATGGAGTGCCACTCTTGCCTCCTGAAACCGATTGTCTGCTTTGACTCAGTCTGCATAGCTGTGGAAGAGGGTAAGGCAGTGCACAACACCTAAGTGGACCTCACCAAGCCCTTCAATACCATACACCAGTCTGGAAACATAGATTAACATACTAATCCATCCATACATTCCTATGCCACTTGATGGTGTACCACATGGCTTACTGACAGAACCCAAACTGTAGGTGTAACCATCTTCAACACAATCCCGAGACAAGTGACAGGTGGAGTACCTCAGGGTTCAGTCATGGGACCACTATTGTTTGAAATCTACATCTCTGTAGTACAGGCCAACAGTACGGGACACTGGCTAACAAAGGTAACAGATGACTGCAAAATGGGAGTCATTATGAGCCTGACTGTACTGCATGATATGTTACTGATACCAGCCTGACATCATACAGGTAGGATAGGGTACTGTCAACATCTTGTGGCCTTGTTGTGTAAGGTCCTGGTTATGGGATCTGCAACAGGTGGTAGTGTATTCCAGGGCAAACCTGTTTGGCTGTGGGGGGGGATACCTATTTGTGCATGACGTATGTTGTTTGTGCCTGTCAACCCCATGTGGACATATATGTTTCTGCTATGTTCCCACCTTATCTACAGCCCTTATCTACAGCCGCCCTCTCCAAAGCAAAAAACACAGCATCAATGGGACCAGACAGTGTCCCAGGCTGCGTCCTACATGAACTCCAAGAAGAGCTAAACCCAAACATAAAACTACTGTTCAATCTCAGCCTTACTACAGGATATGTACCTAAAGAGTGGCGTACAGCAACAGTGGTCCCTCTCCACAAAGGTGGTGCCTCAACGGACCCTGGAAACTATCGCCCCATAAGCCTGACTAGCTTGGTCTGCAAAGCCATGGAAAGGATCATCATGGACCTCATAAATAAAGATATTGGGGACCTACAGACACTGGATCCTACCCAGTTTGGCTTTGTTAAGGGCAGATCCTGCCTCTTAAACCAGGTTGACTTATTTGAAACAGTCACCAAGGCCATTGATGAAGGGAAGGTGGTCCACACAGCCTATCTGGACCTCGCAAAAGCCTTCGATACAATACCCCACTCAGGCCTTATAGATAAGCTCACCAGCTTAAATATAAACCCCTATGTCACTAGATGGGTTGCAAACTGGCTCAAGGACAGAACCCACATGGTTAGAATTGCTGGAGCCATGTCAGACTCCAAACCAGTTACAAGTGGCATCCCACAAGGCTCAGTCCTGGGACCTCTTGTTTGGTATATATTTCTGGTACAGGCCAACACGGAAGGACTGTGGCTGACCAAGTTCGCAGATGACTGCAAACTGGGCGCCATAATCGACTCTCCAGCCGACACAAGCATCCTCCAAAAGGGCCTCATAGAAACAGACAACTGGTGCCAGAGCCATGGCCTCAAGCTAAACGCCAAAAGTGTATAGTCATCCCTTTGGCAAAACAAAGTGCCCACAAATTACCACATAGGTGGTAATCCATTAAGTACAGAAGAAGTCATTAAGGACCTGGGGACCCAAGTTGATAGCAATCTCTCATTTGACAACCACGTGGCCAAAGTGGTTAGAAAAACATTTTATATAGCCCACCTAATCATGAAGGGATTCACATCTAGATTAGGGGAGGTCATCGTGCCTCTTTACTCATCCCTCATCAGGCCCATAATCGAGTACTCATCCCTCATTAGGCCCATAATAGAGTACAATGCCCCTTTTGGGATGTACCTTAACAAACACCTGCAGCAACTGGAAAGACCCCAAAAGTACCTCACCAAGAGGATCAAAGGGCTCAAACAGATGCCATATGCTGCCCGGTTAAAGAAACTCCAGCTCTACTCAGTGGCATACCACCTGCTCAGAGGTGACCTGTGCCTGACGTATAAGGCCATGTCCAACCCGGAATTAAGGGACATGCTGCACCTCAAAAAATCCAAATCCCATCGAGCTACACACTCGAGAGACTTGAACCTCAGCACTGAAATAAATAGGACATGCTGGAGGGACAGATTCATAACCCAGAGGCTCCCTTCACTATGGAATAAAAATCCCAGTCCAGGTTAGGCAGAGTCCCTCACTGACTCTCTTCAAGAGGAATCTTGATGAGTGGATGGGAGATCATAGGTTTACCCCGGTATCACTTCTGTGTCACTGTTAGACAGAGGCACAGTATACTAACCTCGAAAAAGGGCATAGCAAAATTAATTTAAAATGGGTGGCAAAAGCCAAACATACTCTGGCTAGGCTTATAAATGCCCTAGGGCAGGTAGCCTAGTATGAACCTATATATATATGTATATATACATATATATATATAAATATCTGCTCACACATATGGGGCTATATATAATCTATATATATATATATATATATATATATATATATATATATATATATATATATATATAGACATTTGTGTCTGTGTAGACATTAATATATTCTCACACACATAGATCTACATGTTGGAATACATTCTCTGTACTGGGCTGGATGATATGTTTGTGAATACAGCAAGGTTATGTATATCTGAGGTGGCTTAGAGGTAAATCACTTTGGCTATGGTGTGCATGGTCCTTGGTTAAAGCCTAGCAGAGGTTGTTTATTTTATTGCTAAGCAGACCAAGGGCAGATGGATACAGAGTGATTAAGGCAGTGTAAAGCAGTTGTAAGCATATTGTCAGGCATGGTATGTCTGTTGTGAGTCACATGTGAAGGCACCATAGGTGGTGCAGGTGTCCATTGGGGAACATGGTGGAGGTGCACTGTGTGCATGTACGTGCATACTGGACAGATGGCCAGGATGACATGCCCCTGTAGCCCACTGCTATCACTGCATAGTTACTATCAGTGGCCAATATGCAGTGTACTACCTACATATTGGCTGTTGCCTCGGCATGTGTGTGCATATGACACATGGGTTGAGTGTGTGCTCTGGGTAATAGTGGTGTTGCTAACTGTGATTGGCTGACCTCGATGTCCCATGTATGGGTATTGCTTTGCACCCCAGCCACACAACTAATGTGCATCTGTTATCCCTGTATGGTTGACATTGTGATATAGAGTATGGCCAACATACAAAATATGCAAGACCCCCTCCACATTGCCCACAGGTGTCACACACTTGCAATCACCACTACAGAGGACACAAGTCACACACACACACACCTCTCACCTGTGGTATTCGAACCCCTACCTAACTAGTTTTACACTACAACAGTATGAAGTCATAGTACGCCCCACAGACATTACTGAAGTATCTCTTCCCCAAAGGTGTATTTCACAATGAATGACATCAGCAGGATTACCAAAGAAGGGCATTTCAAGTGTACTGTGAGTTTTACATTTCTTTTAAACATGTTTCCCTGCTGCTTACTGTTGCGAAAACACATTTACACCCACCTCATTTGGGCCTAAACATAGTTATTAGCAACCCTCACAGGTCTTGAACCCTAGACCATGCACACCATAGTCACTGGACTTACTACTAAGCCATCTGAGTTATATACATGTTTCATGGTTTTTAGAATACACCGTTTACTACAGGTATTCCACAGTACTGAAAACCGATGGGACAGTCACTTTGTGTATATATGTGCAGTACCTTTTAATGTACTGTACTTTGTGAAACAACATAGACAAGTCTACATATGTACAACTGTTTTAAATACATACTAAGTATATATATATATATATATATATATATATATATATATATATATATATATATATATATATATATATATATATATATATATATATATATATATATGCAGTTCTGTGATGTGTACACGCATATATATATATATATATATATATATATATATATATATATATATATATATATATATACACAGTTCACACACATATATATATATATATATATATATATATATATATATATATATATATATACACATACAGACACATGTATAGCCATATATATAAACATCTTTGAACACCCTTTGTGACACAGAAGGATTCCGAAGGAATTGAAGTGTACACAAAGCACAGGCAACTCTTGTATTATAACATTCAAATTTTAATTAGTACACCAGAGAAGGGATGGTTGTTGTGTATGTGGAGTTTGGGGTGGGGACTGATGGGTAAGGAAATACACCCCAGGGATTGAGGAGTTCGGGGGGGAATGATGGGTAAAGAAATGCACTCCGGGGATCACATCTGTGTCACTGCTCGACAGTGTCACGGGAAAATAACATACCCAACAATAGTCATTCTTGACTGTCTATTCTTTTCTATTCCTACCTATGTAATATTCTGTAGACTCCACTCACCACAGATGACTACCATGGTGTGCAGCATGTTAAAAGACATAACACATGGGCATGCTTGGCTACAGGGTAGTCACACACACACAAACACTTGCCATTATTGTGCTTATAGGTCTTGCCTATGTAAAGGTTACTAGTAAAGTGGAAAGCAGTTGGGAGATGTGGCACAGAACCCATACAATTACAGTTAATCTGAGTCTGCATCTGAGCTGGGTGACATCACAGGAATGATTACTTGGAGTGGGGAGGGGGTAAAAGGGTGATTTAGCATATGACAAGGATAAAGGCCAGTGCAAAAGGTGGTTTCTCTTTGGAAAGCAGTAAAACCCGCTCTCATGACAGGATGCAGATGCACACACTCAGGGATTTGCAGACACACACACACACAGTTGCCAGTGGTGGGATCAGAACTCCTGCCTATCTACAGATCACTATTACAGTACTACGCAGTTACGAGATGCACCACAGAGATTACACATTTCCAGGTAGTCAGAATGCCCTTCTAAGATTGAGGACATCAACAGGGATACTGACAGTTAAGATGTACATAGCTGTAAACCTGTGTGTTTAAAGTAGGAGTCCATTACAACCTGTATGCACAAACAAAACACATCATCTATAGGTAAGACATAGGTAGGCCTGAGAAGTGTATTTGTAGCACAAGCCCTGTACTGGAGTATGTCCATCTGTGGAATGGACTACTACTATCACTATACAGGGTTGCAGTGGGTATGCTCATACACTTGGAATCACAGGACTTGTTTGGATGCATTGACTCCAATTACACAAGGTGACAGTGGACATGCTCATACACTTAGTAACACAGAGCCATTTGGGATGCACTCTGCCTCCAACTACACAAGGATATACTGGGCATGCTCATACACTTAGAAACAAAGGGCTTTCTTGGATGCACTGACTCCAATTACACAAGTTGACAGTGGGCACACTCATACACTTAGTAGCACAGGGTTGTTTGGGATGCACTCTGATTCTACCTACAGAAGGCCACAGTGGACATGCTCATACACTGATACATACAGAACATGTTGTAATGGACTCCTATTGTAAACGCACAGATTTACAGCTATGTACCTCTTAACTGTCAGTATATATGCACATCATACAGGTTTACTAACAGATACATGTATGTGGCCCATAAATGATATATCTGCGTATGTGCTGTGTGATACACATGCATACATGTACATGAAGTACTGCCATATATATATATATATATATATATATATGTGAAGCATGCACAATAATGCATGTGTGGAGTGACAGACAGTTGGTTAACTGGGACACACAGGCGGATGCAAAGTACAGCATGTGTCGCACATACAGCTGCACTGAAAGGCATACATTAATATCAGGTTGTGGACAGGGGCATCATAGTTGGAACCGTGGCATGTGCAAACATAATATGTGAGCCCCATTGTCTAATGGTACTGAGGTGCAGGTGTCAAGATGACCTCGTCATTATTAGCAGGACTGTTCCACTAAATATATCTCACATTGGTCATCTACACAACGTCTGCTGCTGTCCGTCACCTTAGATGTAGCATGTGATACCAAGCACAATACTGCCACTTGCAGTGATGTCATGGTACGAGTGGCAACTGCTTCACCAATACAATGAACCAATGTCCTGCTGTAATTATGAGGTTGTCCAGTGTCTGTCATTCTCGGATGACATGAGTGAAAGAAGACAAGCCTTTGTGACATATCACATACAGCCATCATTCAAGGTGTGGATAATATCTATGTTGCATTTACCCATATAGTGCCATTCCAAGGCAAATGTCCTAAACACAGAATTAACACCCTGACACCTACAAGACAATTGCATTGGATGCTTATGCTAACCAGTGATAGATGTGTGGCTTTCATAATCCACTTGCCCAATGTAGAACCTACAATGAGGAATACTGACATCTGTGCAGTGAGGAACACCTGGCTGAAGGCTCTGTAGTACACAATAGCTCTACCACCATATAACTCAGATCCAAACGTGGACCATAACACTGGTATGGACCACTCCAGGTGGTGGCCCCATATTCATACAGGCTACTCACAAGTGAAGACCACTACTCCAACAGAATTCATCACAGATGAGTCAGGTACAGGTGACAGTGGCAAAAGCTGCATTTTAGCTTGTATCCTCATATACATCCCCCACCCTGTCCTCGGACTACCAACACACATCCATAAATGTGGTATGAAATAGTATGGTACAACAGCAAATAACTTTCAACTAGTGGACTGTACCTAGCCCTACATCAACTGTGCAAAGTACCCATGTACTGACACAGTTGCATAATGTGTTATGCAATTCAATAATACCACTGATTCTAACCGGGTCAGTTGTATACATACCAGGTCCCTTGGATGTTGCCAGCAGTAATACAGTTGACGGTTGCTATACACCAGTAAACAACACCCTCATGGTCGGATATGACCTAGACATACCTGTCCTGGATATGTACATCCCACACTCGTACACCATACATGAAAATACCATAGCTGTTGTTGTCCTTTGTACATACAGGTCGTTACATTCATTACAGACATGCACATGGAAGATAAGTCCATGGCTGCTGAATGCGAACAGTACATAAGGTTTAATATCTATGTTGACAGAGGTAATAATCCCTCTGTACTGGTCACCCATGACACCTATCATATCATACAATAATCCATGTGGCATGTATGTCATTAGACATGTCCACCAAATGCAATGCCTACAGACATACACAAATAACAGGACCGTAGGCCTTACACACATGACCTGTATTGACAGACTCAGGGAAATACAGCTATGCTCTGTATGTTCCTGAGTAGTAACAGGTGATATGTCCATGACATGTTCAGCCATTTGTGACCCGCAGCTCCTACATATACCCCATGTCAACAATTGCAAGCCATGCATGCTGTGTGCTATCTGGACATGCACCTTATTAACACAATCGCCACAATGTGCTGGGCTGAGATGTTCATAAGCCACAGACCTCACACATGTTTGAACAAGTGTAATACCTAGCTTAAATGAGCATATTGCTGGCACTCTTTCAGTAATCATGAGGTGTGTGTGGCAAATATGATGTGCTCACTGTTGACCATTGCAGTGCCCTGGCAACACAGTGGAGCTGTCACCTAACAGTTTGTGGCATCATGACATGGAATATTGCTTTGTGTGTCACTTGCTATGTGCTGTTGGCGTAAATTTCCACTTAGCTACTCAGTGAAGGTGGTTGCGTGTCCTACCGGTACATGACTAGAACATCCAATATGGTGTAATGCTCAGCTAGGTTTTACACATAGTGTGGGGAAGGTGTGGAATGTATTCTCTTGACCTGATAGTCCACTTACTGATGGAGACTGCATGTGTGCACATGTATTGATGTGTGTTTAGATTCCATGTATTGATGTGTGTTTAGATTCCATGTGTGTGGAGTGTCTGATGTTTGAAGGTGACTGTTGTCTTAGTACAGCATGCAGTTGCAATGCAGCCTCAACATTGCCAAGTGTATATGGTGATATGCTCAAAGTACAGTAAGTTGTACTTTAGGTCTGGACAGATGTTTGGACATAACTAATAAGTGGTGGGGCTACTTTGCAGATGAATGATTACTGAAGACAGCTCACAGGTGTGTTACAGCCATTCCTACAATAACTTGTGTAACTGCTAAGCTCTGGTGGTGTTAATTGAAGGGGAAGACACACACAGTATAATGCAGTAAGGGTGACACTGAAGGCAAACCTCTTGACACTTGTAACAGAAACACCTCCCCTGTGCATATATTGTGCATATGTTAGCACAGTTGACAAAGGTAAAAGTCAGTAAGCTTTGTAGTGCATGTGATAGTGCTGTAACTCTGTAATACCTATCATGAGATAGGCAGGTGTTTTATTCCCAGTACTGGCAAGTGTGGATGCATGTGTGTCCATATATGTCACGTATGGTGGGGAATACATCCCCAATGTCTTTTACTCTCCTGTACACTGTTGTAGACATCTGTACAGAGTGAAGTGTAGAAAGCAAGACATAGGCATGAGTGTGAGTCTTACACATCACAAGTGTCTGTATGTGTGTGACTTAGGTGTATATCTTTGTGAATGCCACAATGTGTGTGTGTGTGTGTGTGTGTGTGTGTGTGTGTGTGTGTGTGTGTGTGTGTGTGTATGGCTATGGCTGTCTGATCCCTGGAGTGAGGCTCTATTTTACCATACTCAAAAGATAAAACCCCCTCCCCACATCCACTCACTGCAATCTAGTATCCTTGTTGATGTCATCAATCTTAGAAGGGCATTCTAACTCCCTGTAAATGTGTAAGCCCTGGGGTGAGGCTTGTTTTACCATAGTCTACTGATATAACCCCCTCCCCACATACACTCACCGCAATCTAGTATCTCTGTGGATGTCCTCAATCATGGAAGGCCATTCTGACTGCCTGTAAATGTGTAATCTCTGTGGCGCATCTCATAACTGTGTAGTACTATAATAATGATTTGTACATGGGCAGGGGTTCTAATCCCAACACTGGCAACTGTGTGTGTGTGTGTGTGTGTGTGTGTGTGTGTGTGTGTGTGTGTATGTATGAGAGAGTGGGTTTCTGTGTCTGTGTATCCCTGACTGTGTGGGTGTGTATGTGTGTTTGCATCTTGTCATGAGAGCAGGTATAACTGCTTTCCAAAAAGAAACCACCTTTTCAACTGGCCTTTACCCTTGTCATCTGCTGAACCACTCTTTTACCTCCTCCCCGCTCTGGGTAACTATACCTGTGATGACACCCAGTATGGATATAAGGCTCTGGCCACAGTAGCTTACTACACAGCTATCATGCTCTTGGATCATTATATCAGTAAACATGCTTGAAACTTGGGAGATTATAACTGTGATGTGGAAGGTACGAAGTGCATGCAGGTGTTGTCATACAGACCTGTGAGTAATCTAATGTTACATATGAGACTCTAACTGAAAACACTGACATTCCCCTTGTAGTCTGTATGCATACATTTGGCACATGCAATAACACATGCAAGAAGAAGGCAGAACATCAAGATCAACATGCAGTTACTGTTGTTATACATGATACATACTGTCAACAGTACAAAAGGCATTCTAAAACTCTAGTACATGGTATGTCTGCTGCCTGTCAACACTACTCAACAATGGCAATCTACAATTGTCTGCCTAATATGTTAACCCTGTGCATCAGACCATATGACCATGTCCCTGCACCGATGGTATGGATGACAGGGATGTGACACAGGCATCATCATATGCACAAGGTGATATTGTTTGACAGAGGCCTGGGCTGCACCATTGGATGACATCATGTATGTGGGTTAAGGCCTTTTATCTCATTGGGCATGTGTGGATGTTATACATGCGTGTGTGTGTGTTGAGGTGCCCTACATTTGTTTCTGGTGTGTGTGTGTATGTATGCACATTGGTCTGGCATGTGGCTGGCCTACACAGGGGTATTATTGACAGCTGCAGACTGTACAGGGCAGGTTGTACAGTTCACGGTGTACAGCCACGTGACCTGCACCTGCCAGGGTTTGCATAGCCACTACCAGGCAGAGGTCCATATTGGATACTGTCTGATGACACATGTCCACCGGAACCATGCAGGACCATGTGCACATGTCCTGCTGTGTCCTGGTGTGGACAGCACAGCACCTGCTGCACTGCTGCTGCTACCGCCACTATGGGAGCGGGCATGTGAAGTAGCATGTCACATACACCTTCAACAGTTGGTGTAGCTGGCTTAGTCCATGTGCCTGATGCCTTACTCACACCAGATGTTCTAGCACAGACATTCCACTCTCGAGGATCAACATGCCATAGTCAAGGACTCCCATAATGTCACACAATCGTCCATCCAAAACATCTGCAAGCTAATGGTGAGCATTTGCAATTGCCTGGATGTTGTCAGTTAAAGAATGGACAGCAGCCCTTTGAAGCCTCAGACCTTCTCTGTTGTGCCATTCAAAACATGCCTGTGCCTCCATTACAGCCTGAAACTTGCATCTGGTGACACCAGCTGACGTTTTATGTCTTGCAGGGCCATGTTGGCCAGAAGCCCCCCTACAAGCAGCCCTGGGCACATGCCTGTGTGGGACATCACCAGTCAGTTGGCTAGGATCATGGTGTGCAGACACACCTTCCATAGTCTCCACACTTTCCTGTTCCATGCTACCACCCACCACCTGTCCTTCCACTATGGCTACTGGTGATGGGGTATGTATAGGCATGACAACTGTGTGCGGGGATGAGGGGGATACAGGTGGAATGCCAACTAATGGCACTGATGCAGCCACTGACAACCCTGCCTGTACCTCAATCATACATTCATTATCACTGCTAGAGTGTTGGGCACTAACAGCAGGTGGACCGCAGGAGGCTGACACACCTACATCAACACCTGTGAGGGGCAGACTAGAACTGTACATTACCAGTTATACATCACAGTACAGACATAGAGACAGAAACACAGGCAGACACACAGCCAGACACAGACAGACACATGATATGACACACAGTGGCATGCAACATGCATGTGATATGGCAGAAGGCATTAAGCTTAGACAATTATAGTGGTAGTTATACATCCCTGAGTTGCACACAACAGCATGCATGTGTTATGGCAGAAGGCATGCAGCTTACACAATTATAGTAGTAGTTAGCATACATCCCTGTGTTGCACAATTTAAGTTAGTAGGTTATGCCCCAAACCTGCAACACAATGCATGCACTATGCACCGTTGCATTGCACTGCCATGTTTTGTGTACCATACCCCACATCGTAACAGACCATCGCTGACCTGGGTACATCAGCTAGTGATGCTTTGTGTTGGCCACTAACCCTATGTATGAGGAGGACATGAGCAGAAGGGTATGTTGAGTGAATATTATGTTTGCCAGAGCTCTAGCTTGCATATCTCCACATAAACAGTGCATGTTTGTTCGACATTATTCTGCTTACCCTTTAGCTGAGTCTACAGACAATGTGCATGTGGCTGTACACACATATTTGAAATGGCTGTCCCTACTTTGCAATGGTGTCACAGACCAGTACAGATTAACAGTACACCAGCCTGATGTGTGGCATATGACCTTGCCAATCACATGTAGTATGACATGTCTTCTGCTGAAGTAGTGACTGACATGCATACATGTTTAACGCAATGGTGTCCTTTCAAATATACAGTGAGGGGCGTGTTATATTAGCATGGATCTTCAGCTGACACAATGTTGTCAGTCCACCCTACAGATATACAGTGACATACTGCACATTGAGCTGATATGCATAGCCATTGCAGAGCATCATGTGGCTTCACTATTGCTTTACAGTGTGAGTTACAGACACAATTCATAGCCATGATTATGTTCAGATGCAATACATATCTAATGTGGAATGTGACCCACATAACTGAGGTGTATACACACTAAACTCTAATGTGGAATGTGTGACACAGGTCACTGAAGGGTATACAGATGATGCCCCTGCACATCTGCAATCATATTACGGATGCCTGGCAACTGTGCACAGACATGGGTAACTTTGCAGTATGCCATGTTTCACATGCCATCTGTGCACCTCACACACGAGGCGCAACCATGACAGTGACACATATGCTGTCTGTATAGTACTATTTGTATTCCCCACATGTGTGATGCTGATTTGTAGTACATGTCCCTACAGTGAACCACACCTCCACCATTGTATTTACAGTTGTCCACACATCTGGCAATGACAGTTTGTAAGGTTTAGTGTAGGTGTTTCATAAAGTCTTTAAATATTCCATCTGGGTAACCACTGTGATGCATTGCAGGTCAGATCTGTATATATCAACAGGATCACCATACATTATGTGTGTGTGTGTTAAATGGCCACATAGCAGATAGCATGCATCTAATATGATCTGTGCTTTATCAAGCCTGATCAGTAATAAACTCACCAGCAACAGGCTGCTGTGAAATGCCAGAGGTACCTAAATAGGAGTGTCAGAGCAGTATGATCATCATCCACACCTGTGTGATAGTTACAGGGTGCAATGTGCATGTTGGCACATAAGCCAGTACAATAGTGTATGTTATGCAGTATGCACATCTGTGCATACATAGAGTAGCAAACTATAGTATGTGGCTTGTGTATATACATGCCTTGTATATGATGTTAAGTTAAATATTGTACAGTAACACATATATCTATATTAAATATTCTTGTGTTATATCTGCAGTAGTGACTTACCAGCCAACGTCTGGTTCTATTGATGTGAGACACCCACCTCCACAATACCAGATGAAGCTTGTGGCTGTAGTTTTGCAGGTGTCCCCAGGTTGGCCATGTGCTCCTCAGTACATGTGAGTGGGGGCTGGGTGAGTGCCCCCCATCTGCTGCAACTTGTTCCCTGGCGATTGCATTTGCATGCTGTTTCACCCCTCTAGGTCTGTGCAGTGTCGGCACACCTGCTGAATGTGGCCGCCAACATCGTTTACCCTCCTGCAACGTTCCTCCCACTGGGCATCCCGGTGCTGTGCATCATGTGGCACATGTCTGAAAAGTGTCTCATGGTTGTCAAGGAGGTATGGAATGAGGACCTCATCCTCCATGCAGCTGGACGGTGGCAGCCTGGCAAGTGGCATACCTGGCAGACATTACTACGGTGACACGTCACAGTAACTCACAGAGAAGTACAGACGTACAGCTGCACATACATGTGTATCACATTTATTATAATTACAAATATGGCTTTGCAAATCTGCATAAAACACCACTGACATGTTTAACTGTCACACATTTGACACTTACTGGTGATTTCATGTTTGTCACCATATATGTGTGTGTCAAGTAATGACATTGCTCATACTCCATGTGGATGTTGTCTTGATGTGGGTATGTCTTTTTGCCTCTACTGGAGTCTTTACCTGTTAGCACATGCCTGGATGTGTTGACATTAATGCAAGAGACCTTAATGCTGTGTATATGTCACATATATAGTCCTACACAGCCTTAAGGGACATGACCTGTGACCCTGCAGACTTGCTCACAGCAAGTTGTACATGTATGTGTTTTGCCATATACATCTACATGGCACTGTACAGCAGTATAGCATCCTGCCATGCATTACCTGTGTTGCACATGACATGGGACAATGGCTAGCTTGATGGTATTTGCAGGGTTGGATATCAACTATAGCATGTATGGTCATAGTGAACTAATAGGCTATATGCCCTGTGCCATGTATGAACATAGGCTGAAAGGTTACCTAGCTGTAGCCAACAGACAGGTAACTTTCAGTGGCCAGTTCAAGCAGTGCAACAGATCTGATCCACAGGTTTACTGATATATTTGCCATGCGGTCATCACACTATGTCTCAAAGAGGGACAATGTGCAGTTATGCTGGACAGGGATGCATAGTATGGCAGGAGTATGTAAAGTGTATGGGACAGGGATCTGTCAGGCATGTTATAATCCTTGTACTAGACATGTGGATGTCTATGAAGTATGTGTTTATTTGAAATCAGGATGTGCAAGTGTAGCATGTCCAAGATCTCTGGGTTGGACATGGCTTTATTCAGGGTGGACATCATGCTACATAGTGGAGCTAGAGTTTGGGAAGGCCGGTGTAGGCCTCCTGAACACAGACAATAACACTTAAAGGAAATATGTGATAGATTATGGGTCAATTGAGTGTTGAGTATGGGTGAGCAGTGATCTCTATATTCATGGATGGCACCCTGTCATGATTAGGGGTGCCACTTACAAACTACCTGACTGGTGTGGTGAAGTGACTATCAAAGGAAAGACTACTGTCCAGCTGGATCCCATACACACACAGTTTCCATTATGTTGCCCGCTGCCTAGCTGGTAGTTCATGGGTACAGGGTTTTTAACATAGGGGATGACAATGCAATACTTTGCAGTGAGATTGTGGCCATACGTCAGACACCACACATCTGACCCACAAAGGCCCTTCTGTATGTTGCCCTCAGCACTCATTGAGTCAACTATAGCTCCTAGTTCATAGTCATTTGCAAACTTCAATAGGCAGATTCCTTCTGTGTTAGTCTGTGTGGTATAGATTTAGATAACAAAGAGGGGGGGAGTACCAGGACTGAACCCTGTATTTACTGTAGTTGGCACTGGCTTGCTGTGTGTGTATTAGTCAGACACCTTCTGTAGTGTTGGTTCTGCCAGCGGTCCAGTTGCCAACCAATCATGTGGCATAGGAATATACACCTAGTTTACTGAGTGTAGCTGGAACCCAATATGGGTGATGGTGTCCTAAGACCTGGCAAGGTCGAGATATGCTGTGTGAGTCGACCTTACTGTCATCTACATCTGTACTGACTGCATCAAATACGTTGATCAAGGTTCATGGCTTTACAGACCAGACTCAGCAGGGTAGTAGTGCACTATTTCCCATTATCAGTGGTGTCTCCCCCTTTGTGGGGTGTGATAACTGTTGCTGTGCACCATTCAGTGTGTACACAGCCTGACATGCATCTATGATTTAATATGATGTGCAGGTGGAGAGCTAATTGTTCTGACGTTTGTATAAAATACACCCTGTGATGTTGACAGGTCCCATGCAAGCTGTATGTATGGCTTTAGAGAGTGCAGTTTGTACCTGCATAGTTGTTATTACAGGTACTCTGTTGTGTACATGAATATATAAATATATGTACCTGTTGGGGGGGAGGTGAGCGTGGGTTTACGTTATCACAGACCCTATCTGGATGAACAAGTGCTATTTCTGTAGGTGCAGTACTTCCCATTCCATAGTGCTGTGAAGCAGGGCAGGTGTTGTCGTTGCCATTATGATTCATGACAGAGCTACAGAATGCTCTGTGGTTGGCCTCATAATATGTTGTTGATTAGTTTCACAGTGGCTTTGTGTGGTCTTATATGGTGTATCTAAATCTTACTGAGGCTGACCAGGGATCACTTCCACGTGTGTTCACTCTTGCAAAAGTTTCTACCTTCTGTGGTACAGTTTATGACAGGGTACCACCAGTTTGCTTTCCTGTTTGTGTTTGGTTGAATCTTGGTTCTGTTTCAATAGCACAATCACTGCAGTAATGTGAGTGCTTAAAGTGCATTTGTGTAGGATTTAGCATTTGCACATGCATTGTCCATCTACATGGGTGCCATGACATTCACCACTTCTGTCTTAAGAAGCATAACATTGGCTTTGGAGACTGACTATGTGTAGCATACTGTTATCCCTGTTTGTGTGACTATGGTGATCCAGGTCATTGTGGTGATGAAATCCAACATGCATTGAGCACAGGCGTTGGTACATGAGGAGTCTTCCCAGTTAATAGTGGGATAGTTGAGAGTAGCCATTGCTATGGTTTTCTGTCTCAAACCTATTATTCCCCATTACAGCACAATATGATGTTTGGGAATTCAGAGGGATTGTGGGTGATTTATAGCAAGGTGCAATTTGGCTTCCACTTTGGCACAGAGGTAGTTGCTCAGCATAATGCATCTGAAGTTATGCAAGTGCGACTAGCCTGGTGGTGTACATATCCTTAAGGAATATGGACACACCTGTGGCCTGTGTGTTCCACTAAAGGATAATGGCCAAAAGGTGAGGTATGTTGTTATAACATGGTCATGCAGGGGTGCTCTCTGGAGCCTTGAACCATTTCTCAGTCACTGCACAGATATGTTATTCATGTTAAGGATTGAAGTACGTGAGTCCCTATTGAGTTTCCAAAATGTATCATTGAGTAGTTAGACAAGTAGTTTATTGCTTGGCTGTCCCTGTTACAGCAGTGGAATTGTCACTTGAACCGTGCATGATGAAGGCACTATAGGGGAAGCATGAGCCCTTGCCAGTATCCAGATTCCCAGGGGTGAGAGGTGCAGGCCCTGTCTGGCAAAGCATCATGGTCTGTCAACCATGTTATCCCAGGCAGAGAGATACTGGATACCCTTTGGATTACACCAGTACATTAGACAATTGGGGAATACACTCATTTTATCCCTGTACTGCAGTATCATTCTGGGCAATGGCAGACTGCTACCCAGTCCTTGGGACATACCTGCTTGGGCTACAAGACCTGACAGTTCCTACATGTGTGTTTCCATGCAGTCCAGGCTATGGCATCCCAGGTCCTGCACAACAACATGGGATATGCCAGAGCCATGTGTACAGTTCAACAGGTAGTCTGAGTGTATGGGTATGTGGCTAATCATGGCAAACTGGCAGCTAACAGTATGTTTGCCCTCATATAGCTTGGTGTGTGACATAGTGCTGGACTTTGCATTCACATATGAGTACTGTTGGACATGTTTCTGGCCACCTATTCAGAGGAGTGGCACAGTTTTGCAACCTATGTCATACAGTTTGTGTACTTTGTTGTCTGTTTATTCCAGCTTGGGAGGTCCCTTGCTTGGCCAGATACTTGGAAGCCTCTGTGAATGTGTGTGCTTTCTGGTGGTATGTGTGGGTGTCCTTACTGTGTTCTGGTAAGGGTATGTGTTAAGTGTGGTGATGAGATGCATGTGTTAACCTACACCACATGACTGTCCAGTCCAGTCATGGCTGTAGACTGGACTGCCTTCCAGCTTGCCTCTGTAGCTGCATCCCAGACAATGTGTGGGGTGTGGTGTTAGGTGGGTTTGGCAGTGTACATGGCATAGAGATTACATTCCCCCAGGATGGCCACATACACAAAGCTGACATTGCTAAACACCAGTAGCTGACTAGTGGACATATCTATATAAGCATTTAGTACTACAAGTACCAAGTACTGCATTTAGTTTACTTATTGGTTATGAAGATGTTTTAGACGGTGATGCTCACAAGTGCATATTTCAGTTATGGACGTGAAAACACTGGCTATTACAGAAACATAGTAGCTAACTTTAGCAGCAATCCTCATCTGAGGAGCACATCACATCCTGATAGTTGATTACAGATGATGCAAGTGTCAACAGGTCTGTATCCTTTTCTGGGTATATACACACATATCCACCAGAACCATGAGGTCTGTTGGGCACGGACAGCCACTTACCAAACAGAGTCAAGTATCAATAGACTCTGCTGCCACTATCAACATGATCAGGATATAATCAGATAGTGTAAGCCATCACCTATGAAGCAGCTATTACACATGGGCAGCAGTCTCCTACATCTTACACTCCTACTGCAGATGTTACACTGGAGTTAAAGATGATATGCAACCTGTTTCATTAGCAGTACTGTGCACAACCTTACATACAGTATTTGGAAGCTTTTAGGTTGGCAATGAGAGGTTAGGCTACAGAAACATGTATGTTTAACCAGTGGGTCTCTACTGCCTGTATCCACTCTATGTAGGTGTGCACATAGCCATTTATCCCAGCACTGTAACAAGGGTCACAACACATTTGCATAACATGTACACATGCACAGCTGTTATTGCTTGCAAACGATACTAGAGAGGTGGATATTACATGTCTTATGTACATGGATAGTTACCTAGCTCTTCCAATTGTCTTTGCTATCATGCTGCTAAACTGTCAGATGAATACAATTCATATGTATCCTGTTATTGAGTATTGTAATTGCCAACAGACAACTAACGTTTGCATAACATAACACAAATGCTATGTAAGATGGAATACGGATGAGACAGATCTGCCTAGGATACTGTACATTATAAAGTTATTGGCACATTATCCCACAATGCAAATCATATTTGCAAAGTAAGCCCACCTTTGACATGTTCATCTCACTAATACATCCATACGAATGTCTACTGTTACAATATATCAACATATACTATCCCCTGTTATAGCACATACTTGTTGGACCAACCCTGGCACAGACAGTGGCTGGAAAATAATGAATGAATTCCAAGCCCAAATATATCATCCCTTGTGGTGTATGAGGAGTTTGCCTTGTGACCTACAGCAGTACACACACAGAATACTACAGGCATAACTACTGCTCAACAATACATTACTACAAGATAGCTATTTCCACTATATGCATTGATTACACTGTCATTATTACAGAACAAGTACTACATACACAGACATACTGCAATGTCTACATACCTTATTGGTAATTGGAGGTGTTATTGAGTGGTAATTTGTTTATTTTGGTCTTTGTTTTATTTCTTTTTGGGGTATTTTGTAATGTTCTGCAGGTATATACAGATGGTTTGAATGTGTGACACGCCATCCTTTTATAGTTAAGGATCAGTACCATGTGCTATCCTGAACACCAGTTGGTGTTCCAAAGTAGTTAATTACATGCACATCAGCTGTGTAGCTACTCTATTAACTAATACCATGGCAACAGTGGAGTATAATTGAGTACTCCAATTGGGCGTTGTCCCTTTGCCTTACTTGTGAGGAAGACAGCCTGGAAGTGTGGTCTGAAATCTATTGCAACAGCTTTATGGAGACAAACTCAACTATATTGTGTGTAATGTCTAGAAGTTTTAGTCTACATGTGAGTACTGCTGTTGTATTTCTGAACATTGCTACTTGTGCAGGGTTTGTCTGTACCTAATACTTCTGCATATGTTTCAGTCTGGCCAGGTTGTTTGACCAGCTCAAGACTGTATGGCTATGCATATAATGTTAGGGGGTTTACATTGTGCTTACCAGACATCTTTAGTTTGGTGTTAATGTGTATCATACTGTGCCGATGGCTATGCATATAATGTTAGGGGGTTTACATTGTGCTTACCAGACATCTTTAGTTTGGTGTTAATGTGTATCATACTGTGCCGATAACCAGTAATTGGTAACACATCCTGGTGTAATTACTTTTCAGCCCTCTGCCTCTGAAACATGATTCGTTCAAACAAACCCTGTCATATCAGCAGCTGTTCCATTGTATAACAGCAACTATTTCACATAGGGCCATGTTAGTGTGACTCTGTCCAGGTATGTCAAGGTTTCAGAAGATGTCATACAGTGGGTGAATAATTGGTAATGGTATGACAGTATGTATTGGTGTAATTAGTTTGGGTGTGGGGGAGATATTGGTGGGTGTACATAGCAGATGCAGGTGTGTAGACAGTGCTTTTATACATATTCTATATGTGTGTGGGGGTTCTTTCCCTATGTGAACACCTATCCCTTAGCGGACTAATACTATGGTAATTGCAGGCTGATTCATTAAGGCACTGCTAAATGCTTCCAGTATTGCATGCAGGTAATGTTAGTCCTTGAATCCTTTTGGCCATACATCGAAATGTAATAAAGGTTTGCTAAATAGATGATGTCTGTGTATTTTTGTCATGGATATTTGCAGTCATTGTGGTTGTGTTGGTGACTAACCCTATTTGGCTCATGTCCGTATGACATATTTGTAATAGTGTATTGGCATATACCCTTCATATGTTATGTTCATATTTTTGGGGGGGCAGAATGTGTGATTGTTATGGTCCATGTTATACTCAGATTTGAAAGCTTCAGATGCTGTATACACACGTATGTTTGTATGTGTGTATATATATATATATATATATATATATCGCTATACATCTTCATGTACCGGTAATATACATTATTGCATACATTTATATGTACCTCCATAGATGTGTAGATGTTTTTAACCTATCTGTATATCTATGTATATCTCTATATATATTGACATGTATCTATCCATATATATATATATATATATATATATATATATATATATATATGTACATCTGTATATATAATATATATATCTATATAGCATACATACCTTTCATTGGGTACATGGCAGTTTGTCCTATTTCCATACAGTCTTCCCTTTTGTATTTTAACCTGTCTGAAAACGCAACTGACATAGGTACATCTCAGGTAGCTTAGTAGTAGGTTACTCTGAGGATGGTGTACATGGTTGTGGGTTCTAATCCTGGAAGTGTTTATTATTTTACTTCTCAGAGCAGGCACTGCTAGGGAAAGGCTGATTAACACACATTTAAGCAGTTGTAAGCTAGTTTGCCCATGTTCTGCACGACGGTAAGCAAAGGTTACACTTGTGAAGCGCTTATCCATTTAACCATGTTTAAGCACCGCTTACCATTGCGCAAAACCAAGCAAATCCGCTTAAAAGTGCCTTTATCAACCTGCATCCAACGGCCCTTATTCTGGCCCTCATAAAAATATACAGCCCTTGCAGGTCTTGAACCAGGGACCATGAACACCACAGCCACTGACTTTACCACTAAGGCATCTGAGATGTGTACAAGTGTTATGGATTTTAGAATATACCTTTTACTACAAGCATTCCTCAATACTGAAAACAGAAGTGACAGTCAGTTGTTGTACATATGTATAATACATGTTAATGTTCATATGTTTGTGGAATTATGTGTTGAAATGTGACCTGACAGGGTGCATTAGGGATGCGCATGGTTCTGGTTTTGTGTCCTTTTTATTGTCTCCATACATACACCTCTAGTTCACTTATTGAACATCCAACCCAGGCTCTCCTTAATGCATAATTACATTACCCATCATTCCTCCCCCACCCCAAACTCCACATACACAACAGCCATCCCTTCTATGGTGAATTAAGTTGATATTAATTATTATAATACCAGAGCTGCATGTGTTTTGTGTACACTTCAATTCCTTTGGATTGCTTCTGTGTCATGAAGTGTGTTCATAGATGTTTATATATATATATATATATATATATATATATATATATATATATATATATATATATTCATATCTATGTGCACATCACTGACATACATATATATATATATATATATATATATATATATATATATATATATATATATATTTAGTATTAGTGTTTAGCAGTTATACATATATAGACTTGTATATGTTGATTCACAAACTACAGTACATTACAATGTACTGTACATATGTACACAAAGTGACTGTCCCATTTGCTGTTAGTACTGTGGAATGCCTGTAGTAAAAGGTGTATTCTAAAACCCATGAAACATGTATACAGCTCGGATGGCTTAGTGGTAAGTCCAGTGACTATGGTGTGCATGGTCCAGCATTCAAGACCTGCGATGGATTAACTTTTATTAGGCCAGAATACTGCTCTTTTAAGCAGTTGAAAGCATGTTTAAAAGTGATTGTATGACATTAAGGTGGCAGTTAAACACTGTTAAATGAAAGTGATTGTGCGACATTAATGCGGCAGTTAAACACGGTTAAATGAAGTTTAAAAGCATATAACCTGTGCGTGCAAACATGGTCACATCCACTAACTACTCAGTATAGATATATATATATATATATATATATATATATATATATATATATATATATATATATATATATAGCTAAGTGTAGTAACATCTCACTATTTGCTTACATAACTTTAGAATCTCTGTTGACTTTACTCTCAGACACACATGGGTTTATATGGGTGTTTCAAATGTTTATTAAACTGAAGATTACTAGCTAAATATGCAAACTGTGGTTAAGGTATACTTTTTAACATAAAAAACATCTCTGACTTTATTGGGATTTGAACTGCAAATGCATAGATACTATGCAAATGTTCTAAACATTACACTATTGACATTAACATTGCTTCTGCCTATTTTTCTATTTAGATGATTTCTATGTATAAGCTAGGCTAATAAAAGGGCAGTAGCATGCAAACCCACTGAGCTTCATGTACTCTTGTAATAATAACATAAGAAATAAAAGGGGGGAATATAAAATAAAATTCCTAACTACGTTAGGCATAGCACCTTACTGACACTTTTCAAGAGAAACCTTGAAGAGTGGATAGGGAATGGTAGATTTAGATTCATAGATTCATAGATTAGTACTAGGCTAACTGCCCTTGCAAGCCATTTTAAGCCTAGCCAAGTATCCCCTGTGAGATTCAAACCCTGTACCTTGTGTTTATAAGGCAAACACTTTAACCATTAGGCCACCCTACCCCAGGTATCCCACCATTGGCTCTGCTCAACAGAGGGACAGTTAATTAATCAATGGGGTGGCAAAAGCTGACACATTCTGGCTGGGTGTATGAATGCCCTCGGGCAGTTAGCCTGGTGTACCTACCTATGAACCTATAAATACAGTAGCAGTCCATGCTCATAGCTTAATTTACTGTTCAGCTGTTGACTTACCTTGTGCCAATAGCAGTTATGTGTGCAATGCGGGCTGCCTATATTGGATGAACACAGTAGACTGCCTATACATGACAATTTACAGGTAGTCTTGTGTGTGTGCCATCCATTTTTACTGTGTGTGCAGGTGGAGAAAGGTGTCAGTCCCTAGGTCCCTACACTGTCAGTGTGTGTGCTATACATTCCTCTTTGCCAAGGCATGGGCATACTTGGCATGCTTCTGTCTGCCTACAGGGGCTGGCTCGGGGCTCATGGTCTAAGTCCCTCTGTGCCTGTGGGGCCCTTGGCAAAAGTGGTGCGCTGTGAGGGCCTTCACCATTCTGTCCCTGCTGCAGCTGTTTCCACAGGATCATATTGTGTAGCATGGCACATACTATAAAGATGTGGGCACATGTGGCTGGAGAGTACTGCAAGGCTCAACTGGATATGGCCAAGCAATGAAACCATGATTTGAGCATCCCAAATGCACGCTCTGTGATGATTCTGATTTGTGAGTGTGCCTCATTATGGCATTCTTGCATGGGTGTGTGTGCATTTCTGATGGGCGTCATCGTCCACAGTTTCAGTGCATAGCCAGTATGCCCTACCAGATGGCCATATGGGACGTCCCCCCTGGCAAATGCCTGATACAGCTGTGAGGCATGCCAGATGTGGGAGTCATGATAGCTTCTAGGCCTGCCAGCACACACATCCATGATAATGCCCTGGGCATTGCACACGGCCTGGCAGTTGATGGAGGGTTATCCCTTGTGGTTTATGTAGCGCCTACCCTGCTCACCGGGTGGTGACTTGATGTGTATGTGCGTGCAGTCTATTGCACCCAGTACCTCTGGGTATTCTGCCACACGGTGGAAGAGACACATATTGCTGGCCAACTCCTCCTGCATTTGGAGGAAGTATATGTGCTCACTGGCATGTGGTAACATGGCATCCAGGAACTGGTGGAGTGCCCTAGATGCTGTTGCCTGTGAGATCCCCATGATATCCCCAGTTGGCTTTTGAAAGGTACCTGTGGGTAGTATTCTCAGGCTTACACATACCTTGGTATCCACTGGGATGGGTTCCCCTCTGTTTGTTCTGGCTCTAAGGCATTGTCGGCACAGCTCCACAAGTTGCTGTAGGGTGTCCATGTCCACCCTGTAATGCTCTACTATCTCCAGATCATGTAGCTCCTGGTAGGTTACCCTGGGTCTGAACACTCTTCTCCTCCTCTGGTGCCTGCGGTGGTTGTCAGCATCATCTTCCTCACCACCTTCAGTCTCCATCACATGGTGGTGATCAAAGCAATGGCAACCCCTAACATGTACATATTAAAACTTCCCTGCTTGTATATACCAATGGTGGAGTGTGTTTGGGAAAAGACAAATGTGTGTGAGGTGCTTTCACATTTTCTACTATTGTGCTATAGATGCTGCTGATGTAATTGGCTGTGTGTGAGCAGTTCCATCACAAGGTATCTTACTTATGGGTTTTACATTGATAACTGCAAGTGTGGGGGCTGTAGTGCGGAGTTATGCTTGCCTGGCTTGATTCATCTGTTGCCCTTTAATTCCCTTTTAAACCTAGATCCCCTCCCATTGTCAGGCATGCATACACCTGCCAGCTTTATTGTCTTGTACTTTCGCTACCCAGTCGTGTGTTGCAAAGTGTGTTATGTAGCTGATATAATGCAATTCTACTTTGTTCTGCTGTGGCACTTTGCTGTTTTCTTTGCAGTACAGCCCCTCCCCTTTCCTCTTCTGTGGGTAGCTGCTAGCAGCCTTGTTAGCTGTTGTCATGGTCCACTGTAGGTTCCTAGGTGTTAATTGCTCATTTCTACTCCACTTTCCCTGCTGCAGCATTTCCTTACTTTTTTTCATATATCCTTCCTGTTCCAGCTCCGGTGCATGCCACACATACCCGTTTACCGGGTTTAAGCACGTTTTAATCTCCGTTCACATGCATACTCTGTTACCTTGTGTGCTCTCAGCTAGCTAAAGCCAGTTAAACACAACCCTTTCCTTTAGCTTTGCTTGGCTATGGGCAAACCGGATTGGCATTGCTCCAATGTGCTTACAGCAAAGGTGACACATCCCTCTCTTGTTGTCATCTTTATCTCATGGTCACACCTCGGTGTTATAACACTACGCTGTGAGGTGTATCCTTACACCAGGGGGGAATCTGTGATTCAGTATAACTCCTCTCATTTGCATTAGATTACCTACTAATTCCTAGAAACCACACATAACACTAACACAGCCCCTTAGCAACCTTTGCACCATGGTGTGGTGTAACATGCCTGTCATTGACTATTACGGGGAAATGTGTTACATTGCAGTTTTATTTTCTTTTTTTCTATTTTTCTTATGATCCCGTTTGTGTGCTGCTGCCCTACGCTTTAAACTTTGCGATGGCGCGAGAAAAAATAATAATGTTAATTTTATATTTTGTATATTTCTTTTTATGCCAGTGGCTATATATGTAGCCATTGGCATATATTAACAATATAATACATGTGTTTGGCTGGCTGACATGGCTCCAATTTTATGTTTGCAGTAATGTAAACCATTTTTTTATGGTTTACATTTCTACATGCTTACACTATGCCTGCACCACTTCCTGGATCACTAACTACCCTCATTTGCATGCTACACTGCTGCAAATGGGGTGATTAGCATACAGGAGCCGAGAGCTGTGCCGGCGTAGCATAAATAGGTAGTGCACATGAAAACAGCTCATACCTGCATTGCTCGTTGGCCATATTTGGTGTTGGAACACCACTACTCCTGCGCCTGGCACAAGCTTCGTGAATCCCGGGGATTGTTCCTGACATACCAGACAAAATTTGTTTTTATACCCTGACTGGGCATCTTATGTCACTCACATTAGATTTACTGTATATAACAATGTGGCCTTTAATGTTTGTTTAATGTGAAGAATGGTAAGAAACTTCCTGGAACTCTGTAAAGATACTTCATAAAAAGTATAGTTTTAGTTTTACTGGTTAAGAGATGCATCAGATGCTACGACCTTTGCTGCCATACAGAAATAACCATTCTAGCATGTATTTACTTGTTGGATAGTTGGAGTGATTCAAATGACCCTTTGTTGCCTGTGTTCATAAGGCAGATAAGTAAAAACATGAAGTTCATAACATGTGGCTGTATGTACAAGTTATAGATAATGAGGAAAGTGTTGACTATGAAAACAGTAGTATGAACAGCCCACTAATAATTCTCCTACAGACATGTTGGGTAGTATACTACTCCCTATTGTGCTGTTTACTATGCCCCTGATCATACCCATCAACTATCCCTGACTTTGCCTCATATTTTTCCCCTTTCCCTCATAAAATTGGTAAATCAGCAAGGATTGCAGTTTGTCAGTAATGACAAACGTTACTGTTTTATACTTATTCTTCAGAAAATGCATGTTGATGCAAAATCTGTTGTTTTATTAACATTTTAAGTGAATTAGAGTCTATTCAAAATCTGTTGTTTTATTAACATTTTAAGTGGATTAGAGTAGTATTTAAAAATGTCCCGCTATGGTGGTGCTGCGGTAGCGTTGTCGCCTCACAGTAAGACGCTGTCCGGTTCGATTCTCAGCTAGAGTGTCTTCTGCGTGGAGACATGCGTGAATGGGCGTACCTTCATTGAAGGTCGTTCATCAGGGCTGGTAACTCAGCACGTAAAAATCAACTACCAGTCATTAGCGGACCGGAGTTCTGCTGTGGCGATCCCTAATCGGGAAAAGCCGAAAGACACAACAACAACAAGAGTAGTATTTAAAAATGTTTGTGATTTTGGTTGTTTACCCCAGTATTATGTTTTGGCTTTGTTCAGAACTTTCGAGAGAAGTTGTTGCAAGGTACAGGTGGCCAGCCTAGCCAGATAGAATTTTGTAGATAATTCCATCATTTGTAAATATTAATGTAAGCCACAGGCTTGTTCCCTTAAATGTGAAAAGACTATATTGGTTGTTGAACTGAAAAAAAATGTAACAGTGCACTCTGCTGTAAGAAAGCTGATAAGTCAAGCTTTGATCTCAGGGCTTGGAGCCAAGATGTCTGGATGAAGGAATTCTTGCTATTGCTTTGAGACCAAAGTTAATTGCTAGAATTTGCATGTATAATGTATTTTATTGCTCTGGCTTTCTGACCAGCTGCAAGATCAAAAGAGCTGTTACACTCTGAACTTCTGCTATCCTGGGAAATGGAAAATAATGATGTAATATGCAATGAGTCAGTGATACTGTGTTATCAATTTAAGGACAGAGAGACTCAGAACATTTAGCATTTTGTCTTGAGAACATCCAACATCACCAGCACTGCTTTGCTCCATATGCAAGTTTATTTTAGAACTGTGTTTTCTCTTAGATATAGCTAGGAAATAGGAAGAGTAGATTAGTTTTTTTCTGTATTGATGTCAGAACTTTTCTTCTGTATTATTTTAAGTATTTATCTGTGATCTCTGAACTCTTGACTAGCACTGTGTGATAAGAAGTATTGTTCTGTGTTTTTATTATTTATTATTAAATATTTTTAAACTTTTCAACTGTGGCTGTTTTGTGTAGAGATAATCTAAGCTCTAGAGTACATTGCATGTATATAGTGATACTGTCCAAGTCACTCCAATAAGCTTTGCTGTTCAGACATACTTACGATATGGATAATAATATTGCACAGTAAGAATTGGACACCCTTCGATAAGGGCCTTTTTGGTAGCTGATAAATATTAGTGGGTGGTGGCAGTGATTTCTACCGTATAGTCTGGGTAAAATGGGCACAGTTGGAGAACCTCTGCCAGCCTTCCCCAGGAGTGCCTGTGTGATTGTATATAACTCTTATCTCAAAGTGTGTGTGTCAGCTACTTGGGCAGGGACACAAAGCACTGGCTGGACAGAGAGGGTGGTGGAAGTTTTAGCCTGCCCACTATGCTGAGATCTGGACTCTATAGCTGTGCCAGTGAGGAGTCTTATTGGGGATCTGGATAGAAAGGGAGAAACCAGCCCCAGACTGCCTGTGATCTCTGTGTGCTCTTAAGGAGAATTGTACTTCACTGTGTGTATTTGTTATCCGCCTCTATGTGGATGCCCCTCACTGGTATTAGTGGTAAGGATTGAGGTTCCTTGATTTCTGAGCCAGTGCATGGGTGTCACACCCCTAATCATAAAGGCACAGGTAAGGCATATTTATGTAAGTATACTGACTTCCACAACGTTGTCTTCCACTGCAAAAATGTATTAAAGGTGTTAGGCTTAACTACAAATCATTTGAGATTGGCTGCCAAATGTACAACTATAATCATATGCTTTTGTTTTTGTTTTGTTTAAACATCAAGACTGAGATATCACGTAGAATATTTTTCTACTAGATGCATCCATCTTGGAGTTAGTGTTTTAAGTAACATGGAGAGTGGGGTGCTGCATGTTAAAGACCTCCTTTAAAAATGCTTTAACAGTAACACATGGATTTTCAGTAGTCACTGTTTCATTGCTGATTCAGTGATCACATATCCGAGTTTCAATCACTAATGTGTTGGGCCATAGTTAAGGAGCCATCTGCTATTAAATGTTTTGGCATTTAACATGAAAGCTTTATCAGAGCTCAGTGTGCCACCACTCCATAATATAATGACAGTTACGGATGGCTTGCTTAGAGTAAATAGAGCTGAAACATACAAAATTAACCCATTATCCTAAATGCTGCACAACATAATAACAAAAGGAAACAATATATTAAATTATTACTGGAAGGCACTTGCGAAAATGAATTTTGTTTATGAGATCCCTTCAGCCCATGAAAGGTCTGATTTACATACAGCATACATGCAGCGTGTGCTTAAAACCACAAATGACAATAACCTGGAGGTGAATGCGTTATTGCTTTGGGGAAGATTAACATAAATGTAAAGGTTTGAACCTTAACCTGGTAGTGTCCTGTCTGTCTTGTATATGGACTTGGAATACAACAAATCACTGCAGTTTGACTCTGTTGAAGATGTCTAAACACATCTGCATGCTAGGACGGTATTTAACATTAAAATGAATGTGTGTCCATTGACTGCATTGTGTAGATGATCCACATGGCTCTCAACCAAGCAGAGACAAATCCAGAAATGTGGGACAATCAGGGACACTTGTACAATATTAGCACTATTAACTTGAGATATTGACAGAATAAGAGAGTGTGAATTAATATACATTTTCTAAACTAAAAAAAGTCTATTACTCTAATTACTATCATTATTTATAAAGTATAATTCCTCCCCTTTTTTCCAACAGTCATCAGTCTCGAGCATGTATCCTACAGTTTGCACCTTATATACAAGATATAAAGGAAATAGTAGAAAGGAACTGGAATGTGTTGAGAATAGACAACAATATATACAATATTATAGGAACAAGACCTTCATTCATATACAGAAATGGATTTAATTTGAAAAATGAGTTTGAGCACAAAATAACGGATGGTAAGAGGAAGGATATGCAGATGGGCACACAAAAATGTGGTACATGTAACCAGTGTACATATATTATAAATACTAAGAAGCTATTATTAGAGGATACCAACACTACTGAAGTTATATTTCAAAGAGGTAATTGTAGAACATATCACATAGTATACCTAGCTAAATGTACGAAATGTGCCTGTTTCTATGTAGGCAAAACTGATAGATGCCTTCGAAACAGGATATATGACCACTATTACTGTATTAAAAGGAGAGAGGAAAAAAATGCTTTATGGAAACACTTAAAAGGAAATGAAAAGTGTGACCGGTTTCTTTTTGGCATTTTGGAAATTATACATCCTAACCCTAGAGGGGGTTGTGTCAAGAAAAAACTGGGTGAAAGGGAAGTGAAGTGGCAGATAAAATTGAATGCCTCCGTGTATCCTGGTTTAAATGAGAACATTTCTATCAAACCCATCTTGGATCATAACATACATTAATATATGAGTATAAGGCATCATAGAGAATTACTATGGTTTAAGTCCTACATTGTATTTTATAATGAGGAAGCCTCATAGACTTTTTCAACAAGTTCATTATGGTTTCAACAACTGAGTTATATTTGATGAGTTAACATTTAAGGAAAATATTAATTTTATACACTAAGCTTAGATTACACCTAGAAAGGTTATCAATGTATTTATTCATTCGTCAGTTCAAAGCACAGGGCACTTTAAAACATTTTTTTAAATATTTTTAATGTTTTTTCAATGTTTTTCTATGACTTTAAATATTTTTAATGAGTACATAATTTTTTCAATTATATGTGATCAATGCTTGTTAACACAATTAGGCAAATGGATTGGCTGCTTGGGTCTATATTAACCCAATGAATTAAATGTGAAGTTGTTCTGATGAAGTCTACCTGTGTGTAGATGAAAGCGCTCAACTATTGTGTTCTTATCGAATAAAGTGGATTTTATCTTCAAGTGCCTGTGCTTATACGTGCTACTATACTTGGAATAGTTTGGTTGCTTATACTTATTTATACAGTTGACTGTTCTGGTACGCTTTTACTCTTAAGTAATTAACTAGTTAAAAGAAAAAAAATACTTAAAAATAAAAAAGCACAGATTTTAAAAAAGTTTTATTTTTTATGTAGATATTGAGATGGGGGTGGTGACTACAACATATTATTGGAATTGAGATAAACTATGTGTCAGCCTAGACTTAATGCCACAGTTTCTCAAGTATTAATGATGAGTATATTGAAAATTAGACCGATGCAAGTCTAGAATGAACGTATTGTATATTTGCATATATATCTATTGTGTTTACTAATTTATATGTTGTTGTTGTTTGTCTTTCGGCTTTTTCCCGGTAAGGGGTCGCCACAGCGGAACTCTGGTCTGCTAATGATTGGCAGTAGTTTTTTTTACGAAACACCGAGGTGCCAGCTCGACGCCCAACCTTCAACGAAGGCATGCCCATTTATGCACGCATGTCTTTCAAATGCTACCCAACCGCAGAGAGGACATGCAGACTCCACACAGAAGGCACTCCCAAGCCAAGCCGAGAATCGAACGGGAGAACCTCTTGCTGTGAGGTAACAATGCTACCGCCGTACCACCGCGGCATTAATTTTACTAATTTATATGTAATTGACATATTTATACAACATATATATATATATATATATATATATATATATATATATATATATATATATATATATATATATACATATTGTTAATAAGGGTTTAAATGTAGTGGTTTTAGAACCAAGTGCCTCATTTAAGTGTTTTTACATGGGACAGAAATGTGTATATTTTAGAATGTTTTTTGTTATGGGCTCTCTTGTTAGGAATTATGATGAACAATATTTGTATATAAGGTTTTAGATTTTTTTATTTGCAAGAATTTTTTTCTTTTAACTAGTTAATTATTTACTCATGTGACTTGGCATATAAAAAGGTTTGGGTGTTTGTATTTAATTGACTCTGTTGATGCCCATTGTGTTTATGGGCAAAAGTCATTAGTTCTGTTTTTTTATTCAATAAACTGGCTGTCATGGAGTTGTGGGTTTTGTGGTGATTGAATTTATTTCAGAAAGAAAAAGGTATTTGGCAACTCATGTCATGTAAAATAGTCACATCTAAACTGAAAATGTGTTGTTTTCATTGTCCATGGTTCTGTAATATTTCCAAGTACTTCCAGGAAACAGACTTTTTACTGTATTCATTTTATTCATTTGCTGTAGTTAAGTAGGGTTTAATAAGTAAAATAATAAGTAAATAAAATAGATATTGATTCATTTGTTTTCTGTAGTTCTGTAGGGTTGATTACATGGCGTTTACCGTCTCCATGTAGGCTGGCGGTGGGTGGGCTTTGCTACCGCGCATCTCGGAATGGTACTTGATTACACTGTAACCCAGATCATATCAGGTGATAGCACACTGAGAAATTGCAAAAAACATAGCAAAATCAAGTTTACACACTGAATTAGATGGTTGTGTTAAGTGCTGTTACTGGGGCAGCTGCGGTGGTACAGCGGTTAGTGTTGCCGTTTCACAGCAATAGGTTCTCCATTTCGATTCTCAGCTGAAGTGCCTTCTGTATGTCCTCCCTGTGGTCACGTGGGTTTCCTCTGGGTGTTCCAGTTTCCTCCCACATCCCAAAGACATGCAGTAGGTGGATTGGACACTCTAAATTGGCCCTAGGTGTGAGTGTGTGCGTGTTTGTGTGCCTTCTGTGGAAGGTTGGGCACTGGGCTGGCAACTCGAGACCGTAAAACTCCACTGCCAATCATGAGTGGACAGGTGATCTGCTGTGGCAACCCCTAACCGGGAAAAAGCCAAAAGAAGAAGAAGTTAATTGCTGTTACCTTAAATAGAAAACTGGAACTGGAACTTACACCTTAAACTTCGTTAGTAGCAGGGCATTGAGTTACTTGATTTTAACATCCTCAGGTAGCGTAGCTAACTGTTCTTAGACAGACATAATAGTCGTATGTTACTAAGAAAAGATGATTGCAAAGTGCTTTACTTTTTTTAAAAGGCTTGTTCACTCTTGACTTAACTCTAGAAGCTTCTTTCTCAGAATCTTTGTAGCTTTACTCTCACACAATTTAATTCTGTTTTGGTCTCTTGGTGTAGCTGTGTTATAGTTTGCTGCTTTCACTGGAAATGCATGATTCAATTAGAAAGCAATGTTTGCACTCCCTCCTTGAGTTGGGGGGGTTGTTGCACTCGGGAGTCTTCTAGTGGCAAATGGAGAGCAATGCCACAGTTACTTGCTTACTTCTTAGTCTCAAGATGGGGGTTGGAGCAAAAACTTTGTTCACACATGGGAGCTTGGCATGACTTACATGAAGAATCATTGAATATTCTATTGCCAGTTAAAGATGGCGTATTCCTCCTTTGCATTAAAAGAAAAAGCTTTTCAGAAGCAGCAGTTGTCAGCAGAAAATGGGGGACAATAAACATAAAATAAGACTACTGGCTAGTGCAAACTAGTCTTCCTTGGGTTTGTCAGAAACCATTCTGCACTTTGTGGCACAAGGTTAGTTTGATCATGAGTCATCATCTTCAGGTGATTGTGTAAAAATATTTGCTCAAAGCAAACCTTCAATGACCCTCAGCTTAGCAGTGGTTCTGGACTTTGATGCCATGTCATCATTTAGTCTAGTTTCATTGGATACATGGTAAATAGAAACAGCTTAAACTCTTGTTATGAAGGGTTGGACTTTTTCTAATTGCACTTGGGAAATCGCATACTGTAAATCTATAGTTTATATGTGGTGTCATGAAGAGCAAACATTTGGTTTTGTCTTCTGTATGGTTGAGGAAATGGGTCAGTGTAGGCCAGGGAGATTTACCTTGTTGGACTTGCATATGAAGTCTACTACTTTGTTAATTAGGGATGAATATGATGTAGGAATACAGTATTGGCTGTTAGTGCTCAAACGGGAGGTGGGTGGGAGGGATCTAGGTACCTACATTCACTCTAGCATGGAGACAGTGACAAGAAAAAAAAAACTTGTTTGTTATTTTTGTTGTCATGTTACTTTTAATTACCTGTTATAAACTGGCCTGCAGTTGATCTTGTGTATTCTATGTGCCACTGGGCTTCACTTGTAGCTGCTGGGTTTGGGGGCTGAGATTTTCCAGCCATTTGAGTTGCATGCTATCCATGTACACTACTGCTATAAAGATGCATGACCATGAATGCATCCCTCTCTAGCTGAATCCATGGAAACGCAATCATCTGATTCCGAGAACGGCTGGCCCACATCCTAGTAACCCAAGGAAATTGGTAAATTAAAAACAAAGTAAGCCATTTTTCCTAAAAGAAAATTGCATTCATTGCAGAGGAATGCACAGAAGTGGGTCAGGGGATAAGTGTGGCAGTGTTTTTAAAAAAGAAATGGATAGTAATAAGTGAAAAAACAGAGAGAGAAGTTAGTGTAATGAAATGTCAACCCTTATTGGCCTAGTAGTACATTTTTATTTGTTTGTTTGTATGTATATATGTATGTAACTGTGATAAAACACTGCACATGGAGCTTATTGAGACTTAGCCTGGGTGCACTGTCTGGTTAAGTGACTTGCTGAGAGTTGTACAGAAAAGTGGACCACAGTATGAAAGTATGGAGCCATGTAGTTCTTTGTTGAACATTTGAAGCTGTTTATTCCAGCAAATGGAATTAAAACAAGGATTTGACTTCACTAACTAGGTGTAACGACCACAGGCTGTGAGAAAAGCATTGTGGTTGTATTTGGAAAACATAAAATGTCCTTCATGGATGCATCTGCAGTCATAACAAATGGGTTGTCCTGTCGTCAGGCAGCCCTTCGGTCGGCCGGATTCCAAAGTCTGGGTCCGGGTTCGGCTGATGTCGCACTTCACCCGACGTCATCTCTGCTGGTCTTCGGGTATAAAGGCATCAGCCGACGCCATTTTCCTCAGTCTTTCTTGCAAGCAGAAGCTGTTCGCAAGTGCTGGTCGGACAGATCCAGAGATTACTACTACCGAATACTACTCAAGACTTCTAAAAGCTAAGTACCCGATTGGGGTCACTTTCTTGCCTCAGTCGATGTCAGAAAAGTCAATAACTGTCTAACTTGTGGGAAACAAATACCTCATAAAGATTTCCACTCTTACTGTCTGCCTTGCTTAGGCCCAGACCACGACGTAGCAGCCTGTTCGGCCTGTGCTTCCTTCAACCGACGAATGCTTAAGCGCCGGTCGGAGTTTGCTGAACAGTTTTTCGCTCAGATTTTGCGTACATTATGCCGCCGGATCCTCCGACTACCCAAATTGTTAAAAATGCAAAGAAAAGACCGACACTGCTGGTCCGTGGTTTCGCCGAAACCAGTTAAGCAAGCGAGTGTCTCGGTTTCAGCCGAAACCGAGAAAACCGGTCAATCTTCAGCCGAATCCATGACTACTACTGAGGCTTCTGCTACCTTAGTTGAATCGGCCTCAGAAATTTTGCCTACAACTGTGGTTCCTAGTGATTTATCAGACACCATCCCTTTGGATGTCTCTACCCCAGCACGTGGTGCTGCTAGGCCTCCTGCAGCCATGTCTATTAAGGCCTTTGCCAGGGCTAAAGCAGCCAAATCTACTAAATCAGTGCCTGTTAAGCCCCCCTCACACAGGCCCACTTCAAGTTCACAAATGCTTACTCTGGCAGAAGATTTAATATCCTTAATTAGGGATCCCAATCTCACCCAGACAGGGCCTCTCAGCCCCAGAAAAGAGACCTAGAGCAGAGCCCCCCGAGCCAGTGTCCTCTGATGATTCTGCGGATGACTCAGACATTACAGACCAGCCAGAGGCTCCTTTTTCTACTTATGAAGATTCCGATGCTGAAGAATCCATTCCAGCTGCCTCTCCACCAGAGGAATTTTCCTTTGGGAAACCTTACATGCCATGAGAGAACAATTCCAATGGCAGGGACAAGATTTCTCAGATTCAAGAAAAAGGCTTAGGACTTTTCTGCACTTACCACAACATAGGCCCTTAGCTATACCTCCTGTACTGCCTGTTGTGGATGATGCATTTAATGATGTTTGCACTGCTCCTGATTCTTACCTCCAGCCCCTGCCAAACCAGATAGATTTTACAGGGTGCCAGACACTCATCACCACCTATACAAGGCCCCACTTGCAGATCCCGAAACTATATCCCAGGGGCCTAAGGCAGTAGCCTCGACCACAGCAAAAAACCCTATTCCTTCTGAAAGGGAATCCAGGTCCTTAGAGAGATGGGGGAAAAAGTTTACACCTCTGCTACTCTCTCAGCTAGAGCTTTAAACTGTCAGTTTCATATGATCCAATACCAAGAGTTTATGCTTGATCAGTTAACTAAAAAACTGTCCTCTGATGAATCCTTAGATAAGAAATGTGTATTAGAAATGGTGAATAACATCCAACAGGTTAGTAACCATTCCTTAAAATGTGGCTATGATGCACTGGAGGCTTCATTTAGATCAGCCATGACTGGCACAGTGATAAGAAGGCATGCATGGTTGAAAGAACAGGTCTTACCGGATCATGTTAAAGTAAAACTGTTAGATGCTCCTATGGATAAGGCCAGTCTATTTGGTACACCTGCCCAGCAAGTAATGAAGAAAATGGAAGAAAAGGCAAAATCTGTACAAACAGTTAAAGATTTCTTACAGGTTCAGCCCCAAGGTTTAGCAGGAACTGGCCTGCCAAAAATTGGTCCTTTCCAGACTCCACAAAATCCCAAAGGGGCAGGAATAGACGCTCTAGACGCAGAAATCAATCCAGAGGAGGTGCCTACAGAGGACGACAGTGGCAAGGCAATAACCGAGGCACAGACACAACCACTGCCACTGCAACAGGACAATCACAGTGACTTGGCTCTGACACCGCCTACCAGGGAGCAAATAGCAGCACCTTTAGGCGGAAAGTTAGCCTTATTTTCGAAAAATTGGCACTATATCACAAAAGACAAGTGGATTTTGCAAACCATAGACCAAGGCTACCGGTTCCACTTCCACACCTTACCAGTAAAAAGAGGAATGCCAAACCTACCTCCAAATCAAAAAATAGAAGCTCTACAGCAGATAGCAAAATTAACAAGGATGAGAGCTGTGGAAAGAGTACCAATAACAGAACAGGGCAAAGGATTCTACTCCAGACTCTTCCTAGTACCAAGAAAAGAGAAGTTGGAGACCTATTCTCGACCTGTCCGCCTTAAACACATACATCATTGTCCCAAAATTCAAAATGCTGACCCTACAGCAACTTCTTCCCATGCTGGGCAAGGAGTGTTGGCTGGTAACTCTAGATCTCAAGGAGGCATACCTGCACATCCCCATTCGACCAAATTGCAGAAGATACCTCAGATTTCTTGCAGGATCAGAGCATTATCAATTCTCAGCATTGCCCTTTGGCTTATCTACTGCACCCAGAGTATTCACAAAATGCCTGGCATCAGTAATCGCCACTGCAGACTACAGGAATCCAAATTTATCCATACCTGGACGACTGCCTGTTACAAGCGGACAACAAAAGCAAGCTGACAACAGATTTACAAAGGGTCATTTACTTGCTACAAGCCCTGGGATACACAGTCAATTTACAAAAATCAAGGCTGATACCATCCCAAACAAGAACATTCTTGGGCGTGGAATTGGACACAGTAAAACAAATGGCATTCCTAACTGCAGAAAAACAAAAAGAACTCCCTCTTTACTTCTTGGCATTAACAAAGCAGAACAAACTAACAGCAAGAAAAGTTCTGCAGGCCTTGGGCTTCATGGCATCATGCATAATCCTGGTCCCACATGCCAGACTGCATTATGAGAAAGCTACAGTGGTACCTAAAGAATTTATGGTCTCAGCACAGGCACAGCTTAGAAACAGAAATCCCACTAATCCCATGCCTAAAACAGGAGTTCCTATGGTGGGCTCAAGCATGCCAGTCAAACCCAGGCTTACCCTTCCACAACTTTCGAGCAAGCCAAACCATCACAACGACCTCAGACCTAGGATGGGGGCACATGCTGGACAAATGCATACAAGGATTGTGGACTCAAGACCAGCTGCACCTGCACATAAACCAAAAGAAATGCTGGCAGTAAAACTGGCAATCCAAAAATTCAGACCATTCCTCAAAGAAGGCCATCTGATGATAAGGACAGACAACACCACAGTCATGTGGTACATCAACAAACAGGGAGGCACTCATTCATACCCCTATGCAGAATGACTTTGGACCTTTGGAATCTGGCTCAGCTACAACATCCAGTTACAGGCAATATTTGTGCCGGGAAAAGAGAACACCCTAGCAGACATGTTAAGCAGAACCACCTCGGATGCTCACGAATGGATGCTACACCCGGACATCTTCAAGGCCATCACAAAGAAATGGGGAATGCCACAAATAGATCTATTCGCATCCCCACTCAATCACCAGCTCAAAAAATTCTGCACAAGGACATTCCACCCACTGGCATGGAAGGTGGACTCACTATCCTTCAGCTGGAAAGGCCTGACAGCATATGCATTTCCACCTCTTCCCTTGATGCACAAGGTACTACTGAAAATCAAAGAGGAACGTCCAAGGATAATCCTGATAGCTCCGAATTGGCCAAGACAACACTGGTACCCATTGCTGAGGAGCATGTCTCGTGAGAATGTGGTCAATACCCCTGATGCCTTTGATGTTAACTCAGAACAACTACAACATCATGCATCCAAACCTAAAAACCTTGCAACTGACTGCCTGGAACATCACATAGCAGCAACTAACCCAGACCTTTCCCAAAGGGTTAAAGACATTATCCTTGAAGCCCGCAGACCTTCAACAAGAAGGAACTATGCAGGAAAATGGAAAAGGTTTGTCATTTGGAGTACTGAAAGAGGAAAAGAGGAAAAGGTTTGTCATTTGGAGTACTGAAAGAGGAAAAGATGTGTCGAACATAGATATTGCTAACATTCTGGAGTACTTGGCAGAGCTTCTACATACAGGCCTGTCCTATTCCTCCATCAAGATACATTCATCAGCTATTTCAGCAGAATACAGCTTCGATCCACCTGTCTTTTCGCATCCTCTTCTCAGGCAGTTCCTCAGAGGGATCAAGAATGTAAAACCTCCTAGGAAACCACCATTACCAGCATGGGACTTGAACTTTGTGCTAGAAAAGTTGACACTCCCTCCGTTTGAACCAGCAGCAACAGCAGATCTGCAACACCTGTTATGGAAAACTGCTTTCCTACTGGCAATTACCTCAGCAAGGAGGGTTTCGGAACTACAGGCCTTAATGGCAGTGCAACCCTTCCTAATCTTCCATCAAGATAGGGTGTCCATGAGAACTAATCCTACATTTATGCCTAAGGTGGTATCCAGAGTGTCTTTAAACCAGGCAATCCACCTACCTACCTTCTTTCCCAATCCACAGAATAGGGGAAAGACTGCTGCATACCTTGGATGTACATAGGCAGTTACGCTACTACCTGGACAGAACCAAAAGTAACAGAAAAACTGACCAGCTTTTAGTAGCCTATGCAACAGGAAGGGAAGGAAAAGCAATTTCCAAACAGACAATCTCCAAATGGATAGGAAATTGCATAAGATTCTGTTACTCCTACCATGGAAAACCAATTCCACAGAACATAAGACCTCATTCTACAAGGGCTACAGCCACTACCACAGCTTTCTTATGAGGAGTGGCAACCAAGGACATTATTGAGGCGGCTACTTGGACCTCCGTGCATACATTTGCCAAGCATTATAATTTACCTCTATACTCTAGATCCCGAGCAGGGTTTGCCACTGCTGTACTGCAAGGGATCCTAACTACACCATAATTTTTCTTCCTCCACCCCTAGTTTGGCTATGGTATTCTACCCATTTGTTATGACTGCAGATGCATCCATGAAGGACATAGTACAGTTTTGTACCTACCATAAATGTAGATGTCCGAACTGGATAGCATCTGCAGTCAGGATTACCCACCCTCCTTCCCCTCTGTGGTACTCCTAGGGTATTTACCCTCCTAATAGCTAGCTGGGCGGGAGTCTCTTATGGTGTATTTGTTTGTATATATGTACATACATGCTTATTTTTTGTGTTTGCCTTCTACTTTTTTGGAAACATTGGCATTTATCCAAAATTTGGCCTTCCAAGAGGGCAACTGGCATCTGGGGCAAGAAACACTGAGGAAAATGGCGTCGGCTGATGCCTTTATACCCGAAGACCAGCAGAGATGACGTCGGGTGAAGTGCAACATCAGCCGAACCCGGACCCAGACTTTGGAATCCGGCCGACCGAAGGGCTGCCTGACGACAGGACAACCCATTTGTTACGACTGCAGATGCTATCCAGTTCGGACATCTACATTTATGGTAGGTACAAAACTGTACTTTCCCTGTCTCATACAGACAGCCTCTCTGACCCGAGAGAGTTATGAGAGATCTGGGCACCTACATTCGATCATTGTATTTCTAACCATTCACAAATCATTCTACATTGCTCAACTACTCTCAAACTGCATTTCTTCCGGATTAAAGTAAGTCATAGTGCTGTAATCATTCCTTATCTGTCCCATCAGTGAATGTAATGCTTACTTCATGTACCTTTTTAAGCACCTTGCCCAAATCTAGATAACCCAATGATTATTGAACAAGAAAATGACAAGACATCAGTCTGTCAGCTACCCAGATAGACTGTCTGCTATTTCCCTGTGCTTAGCATCCTACAGACTCTTTGGGTAACATCTGCTTTGTCTTTCATCCCCTGAAAGCCTCTGCTGTATTTGACCTCTTCCACTTTCATAAGAAAATAATGCTTCTAAAAATAACTGCCTGGTCCAAGGACCTTAATCTCCAGTAGCAAATACGTAGGAATTGATGGCAGAACAAGTTCATAAGACAATGCATTCCCCATCTTTTAAACAAGGTTCCCATACATGTCAATCTAGGTAATTCACTAGTCACATTCAAGGTCCATCTTGACAACTAGGTTAGCCTATGCAAATCTCATTGAAAAGGCTGCAGGCATAATTAAAGCAAAGCTAACCCAAGAGAGGGCTAGATGTCTTGTTTGGCTAGGTACCTTGTATTTTTAGAATGATTGACCTAATATCTACCTATGAAACTAAGATATAAGAAGACAGAAATCCTTTTAAATGTGCTAGGAAATAAAACATTTAGTTATTATACAGTTTGGTGCAGTCTGACAAACCAAGAACCAAATTTTGTAGTGCAATTGAAAAAATATGGTGTACAACACAGATGACTGAAGCTTTCAGCTGTTAGTTGCTTCTTAGTGTCAAGGGAACAGAATTAGATTGCTTCCAGCTCCACTTGCCTACTGTGTGACTCTGAGCATGTCTCTTAGACAGTGGACCTGGGCTGTCCCTGAAAAGGGTCACTTGTGTCCAGTGAGCTTACCTGGTTAACAGTTGAGCAAAACAAAGAAATAAAAAGTTCTGGAAATTAATTTCTCAACCAAACCCTTGGTCATGTTAGAGGGATTCCATTTCTATAACAGAAACTAAGAATAATAGTAAAATCTCTAGCACTACAGCTGCTTCAGAAAAGGTATAGAGATGTTGGCTGTTTGCCGTAGAGGGATGAAGTCCTGACTGTGCCTACATGAGCCAGGTTTGATTAACAGCCCAGGAACTGAAGGATCCATTGTGGGGTGAGAAGGGAATAATGTGGCGATGCCTGCTTGAAGGAATGTGCCATGGGGGGGAGTTGATGCCCAATATCATGTCTTCTGAGGGATACTGTGAACAAATGACAGCGGCATTATCTGGTAGAACATGTAGATGGGATAGTAGAAAGCTGTTACCATGTAGGTTGGGCAGTTCACTTGTAGTGTTCAGTGCATGTCCACTCATATGCAGGCCACCCAACACATCAGGAGTTAGGGCTTAAGAAGAAATATCCAGCTGGCTGCAGTATAATGGCCATATGCATCCACTCCTGTTTGGTCATACAATAGTTCCAAGCTTGGCAACTATGAGGCTTTCTTCTTTGGAAAGAAAGGTCTCATTCACTGAAAGAACTTGCTTGAAGTATGCCCCATGTGCAGTGTGCTCAGTGGTGAAAGCATCACCAGTGTCCTCAGTGGTGAAAGCACCATTAAAGTGCATACAGGCCATAAGTATGCAGTGGCTGGACCTCAAAAAAAAAAGATTAAAACATGAAAAGGTACTGACATTTGATGTACTGAACCCTGCAAAAGCTTTAGGAGAGAAGGGAGGAGGGACAGTTGTATCTCATTCTTGAAGCGTAAGTGTACAGAGTTCATTCATGTAAGGTACAGAAAACTTTAAGTGCTGTATAATGGTAACATTACTAGAAGTTGACCTTGGGATATACAGTTTCATGTCCTTTCCCTGGTAAAGTGGTATAACAAAGAATCATTCAGTGACTATGCTGTAAATACCTTGAAAAGAGAATTAGTAGTAGAACATTATTTGGTTACTCTGTCAAAATTTGCTGAGACTGTATGTGTTATGTATAGCTTTACATGCCATGTCTCAGAGTAGGCTTGGAAAGAAGGCAGCTGTTCATATGAAGGCATTTACTACTTTGTATTAGAGACTAGAGCTTTCAGTGTATAGGAGGAAGAGACTGAGATATAGCACATGCTAGACATTTGTGATACTTGGTGAAAAAAACAGACTCCTGAGGGAGCATTCTTTAGATGAATCAGTCGCTCATAATAGAATATGCATAAACACTAATTTGCAAATTTGGTGATAGGGTATAAAGCGTTTGGTTTTAAAAAAAAGTCTTTAGCATAACAGCTTAAGACAGTAGTGAATGTTAAAGTTGTGTGAGAATTGCACAAAACAGCATTTGTAGGTGAGAACCAATGCAGAGGGCTAGCTAAAGGTTAGATAGAGTCAGTGGTAAATATGTACATAAAGTTTGTATGTGACCTGAGGTTACGGTATGATTTTTCACACTCAGAATTTACTGACATGAGTAGACTAAGTCAACAAAGCCCATCCATAACAATTATTTTCTCATTCTAATATTTATTCTCTGTGCTGTGTTCATAGGTTCATAGGTTCATACTAGGCTATCTGCCCTAGGGCATTTATAAGCCTAGCCAGAGTGTGTTTTGCTTTCGCCACCCATTTTAAATTAATTTTGCTATGCCTTTTTTTGAGGTTAGTATACTGTGCCTCTGTCTAACAGTGACACAGAAGTGATAGCCGGGGTAAACCTATGATCTCCCATCCACTCATCAAGATTCCTCTTGAAGAGAGTCAATGTGGGACTCTGCCTAACCTGGACTGGGATTTTATTCCAGAGTGAAGGGAGCCTCTGGGTTATGAATCTGTCCCTCCAGCATGTCCTATTTATTTCAGTGCTGAGGTTCAAGTCTCTCGAGCGTAGCTCGATGGGATTTGATTTTCTGAGGTGCAGCATGTCCATTAATTCCGGGTTGGACATGGCTTTATACGTCAGGCACAGATCGCCTCTGAGCAGACAGTATGCCACTGAGTAGAGCTGGAGTTTCTTTAACCGGGCAGCATATGGCATCTGTTTGAGCCCTTTGATCCTCTTGGTGAGGTACTTTTGGGGTCTTTCCAGTTGCTGCAGGTGTCTGGTAAGGTACATCCCAAAGGGCAGTGTACTCAATTATGGGCCTGATGAGGGATGAGTAAAGAGGCACAATGACCTCCCCTGATCTAGATGTGAATCCCTTCATGATTAGGTGGGCTATATAAAATGTTTTTCTAACCACTTTGGCCACGTGGTTGTCAAATGAGAGATTGCTATCAACTTGGGTCCCCAGGTCCCTAATGACTTCTTCTGTACTTAATGGATTACCACCTATGTGGTAATTTGTGGCACTTTGTTTTGCCAAGGGGATGACTCTACACTTTTTCGCGTTTAGCTTGAGGCCATGGCTCTGGCACCAGCTGTCTGTTTCTATGAGGCCCTTTTGGAGGATGCTTGTGTCGGCTGGAGAGTTGATTATGGCGCCCAGTTTGCAGTCATCTGCGAACTTGGTCAGCCACAGTCCTTCCGTGTTGGCCTGTACCGCCAAGAAATATATACCGAACAAGAGAGGTCCCAGGACTGAGCCTTGTGGGACGCCACTTGTTGCTGGTTTGGAGTCTGACATGGCTCCAGCAATTCTAACCATGTGGGTTCTGTCCTTGAGCCAGTTTGCAACCCATCTAGTGACATAGGGGTTTATATTTAAGCTGGTGAGCTTATCTATAATGCCCGAGTGGGGTATTGTATTGAAGGCTTTTACGAGGTCCAGGTAGGCTGTGTGGACCACCTTCCCCTCATCAATGGCCTTGGTGACTGTTTCAAAGAAATCGACCAGGTTTAAGAGGCAGGATCTGCCCTTAACAAAGCCAAACTGGGTAGGATCCAGTGTCTGTAGGTCCCCAATATCTTTATTTATGAGGTCCATGATGATCCTTTCCATAGCTTTGCAGACCAAGCTAGTCAGGCTTATGGGGCAATAGTTTCCAGGATCCATTGAGGCACCACCTTTGTGGAGAGGGACCACTGTTGCTGTACGCCACTCTTTGGGTACATATCCTGTAGTAAGGCTAAGATTGAATAGTAGTTTTATGTTTGGGTTTAGCTCTTCTTGGAGTTCATGTAGGACGCAGCCCGGGACACCATCTGGTCCCATTGATGCTGTGTTTTTTGCTTTGGAGAGGGCAGCTCTTACCTGAGCATCTGAAATGTCAGGGGGGCAGCACTCTGTTGGGATAGATATTTGCCCTTTTGGTGGGGAGGGGGGAGAAGTTTGCACTAAACCTGTCAGCTAGGATGTTGGCAATGTCTGTGGGTTCGGTGTATTTTTTGTCATTTTGGACTAATTCTAAGCATATCTGGGAATTCCCACCCAGGTTCCTAACATAACTAAAGAAAGCCTTGTGATTATCCTTAGTGTCCTGTGCAATTTTAACGCGGAGCTGGACTTATACGTTTTTATGAGTGCCCGTAGCTTTTTGCTAATACTGATCAGAGATGCCTTCCCTTTTTGGGATTTTGCTCAATCATGTAGTAGCTTCCTCCTTCTATTGTATAGTTTGTTTATGGCTGGGGTCCACCAGACAGGACGTCTGCCTTTGGAGGATTGGGTCTTGGTTTTATTTGGGATTGCATGATCCATGCATTCCTGAAGGTGTTCATAGAATGCGTTTATAAAGGATTCTGCGGTCTGGGCCATATTTTCCACAGGCCCAGGGGCTTTGAAGGATTCTGCCTCGGTTTTGAGGCATGTGAAATTTGCTTTAGAGAAGTTTTTCACTGTGGTTTTCTGGGCAGGGGGTGGGGTCGGGATGTGAATATCCAGTGAGATTAGTTTATGGTCTGATCTTACCAGTGAGGGATACACTTCTTGTCTGGAGCATAGTGTCCCCATGTTGGTGATGATCAGGTCCAGTATGTTTTCCTCTCTTGTGGGAGTGGTAACAAGTTGTTCCATAGCATTTGAGTTTATAAATTCTAGGAACCTTTGGGCTAGGGTGTTGGAGCTAGACTAATGCTCCCAGTCTATGTTTGGGTAGTTGAAGTCACCCAATATAATGGTGTTTGGAGAGACCTTCATATTTTCCAGTATTCTCAGGAAGGCTGAGTGGGGTTCCTGTGTTTGGGAGGGTGGTCTGTAGCAGGCTATAAACTGGAAGGCAGTTTTACCCACTGTTAGTTGCACATGGATAGTCTCTGATGCTTCGTGCTGTGCCACCAATCTGGAGGTGTGGGTATCTTTGACTAATATTGATACTCCCTCCTTTTGTGGTTCAGTCCAAGTTTTGGGGCCAAAAGCATGGTATGAGGTATAACCTGGTAGTGCTGGGGTGCTCTCGAGCCTTGAACCAGGTTTCTGTTACTGCACAGATGTTGATGTTCTCCATGCTAAGGAGAGTTTCAGTGAGTGCATCTTGAGGTTTAGACTTCTGGCGTTGAGTAGCATTACTCTTAGTTTCTTATCCCTTGTGATACCTATGGAGGTGGGTTTGTCTTTTGAGCCTTGCCTAAAAGGCACTATGGGGTAGCAAGAGCCTTTGCCAATATCCGAAGCCCAGGGTGACAGGTGCAAGCCGTCCCTGAAGCATCGTGGCTTGTCGAGCATGTCATCCCAGGCTGACAGGCATTGATCCCCTTTGAATGACACCAATACTTAAGCCAATTGTTGAAATTGATCATCTTGTCTTCATATTGTGGCATCATTCTTGGTGAGGGTAAGATGCTACTCAAGGTCAGGGTCATACCAGCCTGGGCTACATGCTCAGAGAGCTCCTCTGTCTCTCTTCATGTAGTCCAGGGAGGTACATCTCAGGTCATTCACACCAACATGGACAATGACTGAGTCATATTTGTACTTGCCTTGGAGTGACCTGAGTGCTTGTGTTATGTGGCAGATCCTAGCGCCCGACAGGCAGCTCACTGTGACCACCTCCTTGTTCAGCCTGGTGAGCGGGACGTCAGTGTGCCTGACGATAGAGTCACCTATTACAAGTGTATCAGGTGTGTTGTTTAGCCTTAAGGGCTGTGACTGTTCAGCACACTGGCTTTGTGAGCTATGTGTTGCATGTGTTTTGTTTTGGGGTTGCGTTTGCTTGGGTGTCTGCTTTGGAGGTCTCTGCTGCTTAGGCAGATTTTTATTTAGAGCCTCCGAGTTTGTTTTTGTGTGTTTATGTGTTTGGTTTGTTGTCGTGGTAGGTCTATGTGAGACTGGAATTGTAGTGAGTGTGGTTTCCTTCTCCTCCTGACTGGTTACGCCAGTACTGAGTTGAGAGAGCTTAGCCTCCAGTTTGGCTATATGGTTGCATCTCTCACATGTGTTGGAATTTGTTGGGAGGAGGAGAGGGTTGTCTGTGTACATGAGGCAGTTGTAACATTGCCTCAAGATTCCCAGATTCACCAGCTGGACCGGAGAGGAGATTGACAACTGACCTTTGGACATGCTAGAATAGTATTGGGAATTCCTTTATAATTGAAAAAGGGCCAATGGGGAACAAGGTACTCAAGGGGAGTTTGTGAGGGTGTAGTGCTTTTAATTTTTTAGAGCTGACTTATATAATTGCTTTAGTGAGCAAGTGCCAGGTAACTTAAATGCAATGTGTTGCAGGTAACTTAAATGCAAATACGACAAGCAGTAACTTTCTTTCAAGTGAAACAAGGAAATAAGTACTGTAAGCAATGCAGATTTCACTAGGGATCCACAGAAGTGCTAAAAGGCCGTGTTTTAGGTGGAATTAGCGTTTCAGGGAAATAGACAACCAACAAGCATACAAACAAAGCTAGATTCAGCAGGCCTGGATCTAGTCTATGCTACAGCAAACAAGGTGTACCAATTTCAGTAAGAAACAAGTTAGAATAATACATTTCAAGCCATAATATTTCATGTGCTGCTGTCAAGGCACACAGCTGCTTTAAGTTGTTGGGTTGAATTTGCAGTGTACTGAAATGGATAAAGCATGTACAGTGCCTGCAGAATAATGCAAGAATTGTAAATGCCTCTCTTGGCATCATATTGTAGATTGCTGAATCATGAGATGTCCTCTGATTCACCATCACAGCCTACTCCATTCTGTCTCCTACAGTGGCTGTGCACTGCTGAAGAGTTGTGAAATCACCAGACTTTTAGAAGAAATTTGTATTTTTGTTGGGCTGTTATTAACTCAGCAAAGCTGGAGGTGTTTATCTCAAAGACTGGTGGAAGAACTACTCTGTTTTTCTGGGTGAGTTATGAGTCATCCTGTAAGTCTTGGAACCTCTTTTTGTTTCTGCTTCAGTTTCTAACTCAGGTTTGTGAGTTAGTTGTAGGTATACTAGTGCATTTCAGTTTCTGCATTGCTGACTTAGAGATGCAGAAACTTCTGACCATGTGCTGCTGTTATGCTGCAGTCATTATTATGTGAATTTTAAGTAATGGGTTAACTCATTCAAGCCTATAATGGCTTTTTTATATACATTTCCAGTTTACACTAGTAGCTTATTATGGCCTCTAGACCTTTTTTGGGTCTAGCTTCTATAACTAAGCAACTTACCAGCTAATAATAGGCAGTATTAGAAAGCACTACAAGTTAATAATAAAATAACACTAAGATTGCTAATAGGATGTCCTGCAGTAGAGACATTAATCACTCATCATCAGCCCCCCTTTTGCCATTTTTTTTCTACATGGGGTCAGGGTATCATGTTAACTGTCACCATCTCTCTAGATTCAGTGCCACACTCCTGCCTTCTTCAACACTCATGCCTGATTGTCGCAGATCTTCTTTCACACAATCTATCCACCTCTTTGCTGGACGTCCTCGTTTCCTCTTACCTTCTTCCTGTCTGTCCCAAATCTTCCTCACCAGATTGTCTTCTGATTTTGTACACATGTGCCCAAACCAGCATAATCTGTTCTCTTTGATCTTTTCTGCAACTGGAGCTACTTTGGCTTCTGCTCTTATGTCCTCATTTCTTCATCTGTCCAACAATGTGCATCCTACCACCCTTCTCAGGCACTTCATTTCCATCACCACTAGCTTATTCAACTGTTCTGCCTTTACTGCCAATGTTTCTGTACCATACAGTAGTACTGGTCACACCACTGTCTTGTACACCTTACTTTTCAGCTGCTTTGGCATTCTTCTCTCATAGACTACACCTGATACTCTATTCCATTTGGCTGCAGTCCTTCTCATTCTAGCTTTGACCTCTTCATTCAGACTACTCTTCTCCTCAACCACTCCTCCCAGATACTTGAAGCTGTTTATCTGTTCCACTGTCTTCCCTTCTAGCTCTCTTCTCAGCTTCTTCTGATCTCCCCAATTTGCTATCATTACTACCGTCTTATCTGTGCTTAGTTTCATCCCGTGTGTCTTTAGATTTGCATTCCATTTTCCTATCCTTTGCTGAAGTCCTACCTCAGAGTCTGCCTGTACTGCCACATCATTTGCATACAGCAACTTTGTTGATCTGTCCCCTCAAACCTGTTTGCTAATGTAGTCTATCACCAGTGTGAACAGCAGTGGGCTCAGAGCTGAACCCTGGTGTACACCCACTCCCACTGGGAACCCCTCTGTGAGGCTGAACACTTTTTGTACTTGAGCCACTGGGTTCTTTTACATAGCCTGCATTAATACTGCCAATGTTTCTGGGACTTCAAACCACTACAGTACTGCCCAGATCAGCTTTCTTGGGACCTTGTCATATGCTTTCTCCAGGTCTAGGAATGCCCAGGTGGACTCTGTCTTCATCTCTAGCTTCTTCTCAAATATCTATCTCATTGCAAACATTGGGTTAAATGTGCTGCATCCTGATACGAATCCGAACTGCTCATCTCCCATCTTACATTCTACTACTCTGTGTATCCGTTTATAAATCACCCTCTCCAGACCTTTCATGCATTGTGGTAGGAGTTTGATGCCTCTGTACTACACACAGTTGTGGATGTCCACTTTGTTCTTGTACACTGGCACAAGTATGCTTATTCTTCAGTCATCTGGGATATGCCTTTCTGTCCACACTGCTATTAGCACCCTCATACCTACTGTGACCTCATCTGAGCCTGCTGCTTTCCCTGACTTCATCTTCCTTAGTGCTGTTCTTTCTTCTTCTAAGGTGGGCTCCTCTTCTTCTCTCATTGTAGGCTGTTTCTGGGGCAGTACAGCTTCTGTGAGGTTTTCTTCATTCAGAAGCTGCTGAAAATACTCCTTCCATTTGCCTTTTATGTCCTCTGGACTGGTGAGCAGGTTGTTGCTGGCATCCCTTATGAAGGGTGTCTGACCATCTCCTTTATCTTTCTGTCCTTGTCTTGCAACCTGATATAGTTTATTTGTGCCCCTAACTGGGTCACTTTCCAGAAGCTGGTAGAGTGCCTCTGATGCTTTATTCTTTGCTATTGCAACTTCTTTTTTAGCTTCTTTGTTAGCCAACTAGTAGTCCTTCCTAGCCTGGTCAGTCTTTTCTATCTCCCACTTCTTCCTGCACTCCTCCTTTCTTTTGATGACTTCCTGGACTTCTGCATTCCACCACCAGCTTTCCTTATGTACCTTACTTCCATACCTGGCTTGGCCACATATCTTTTCTGTAGTCCTAACACATGCTGTTTTTAGGTGCTGCTACTCTTCTTCAACTCCACCTATTTCTTCCTCTTCTTGAGGTGCTAGGGCCCTGAGTAATTCCTTGAACTGCTGTACTTTCTCTCCATTCAACTTCCAGGTCTTCAGCCTGGTCTCTGTTGACCTTAGAGCCTTCTCTGACCACTGCTTGCAGCTTATTGTGGCAACTAATGGTTTATGCTGTGGGCTGTTTCACTGGGGATGACTTTGCATTCATGGATTCTACCCCAATGTCTTTTCCTTACTAGGAGGAAGTCTACCTGAGTTTCATGATGGCTACTTTTGTATGTGATCTGGACTCTCTCTATTTCTGAACCATGTGTTGGCTACTATCAAGCCATTTGCCAGACAGAAGTCTAAAATGGCTTCTCCTTTATTCCTATTGCCCCACCCATGTGGACCCACCCAGGCAGTCCTCATATCCTGTTCTGTCTGTCCTAATATGTGCATTCAAGTCACCCATTATCAACACCAATTCATGTTGTCTGGGTTTATCTAGTAGGTCCTGCAACTGCTGCCTGAATCCACTCTTTCTTTTCCTCACTATCACAACCCTGCTGTGGGGCATAGGCTGAGATTATGAATATTGATCCGTCATTACACTGGAGTCTGATTGCCATGAGTCTGTCATTAATTCTAATGATATCCGTCACTGCCTTTTGAAGCTTCTCTCTCACCACAATTCCTACACCATTTCTAGCCTGTCCCCCACCTGAGTAGTAGAGTCTGGATCCCAAGCCAAGTGGCTTTGCTGGACTGCCCTTCCATCTTGTCTCATCCACTTCCAAGCTACGTCCTGTCAGTGAAACTACATTAAGCATAGCAATTCTCGGTTTATGTTTGGCAGGTTGGTTGTTTTTTTACATCCAGCTTTCGCTCAATAGAGCTATCCCAGGTAACCCAGGCTGGGCAACTAGACACTGGCCAGCCAGTAGCTTATTGACTAGGGTGCTGGGCTTTATGGCGGGCACACACTGGCCAATAGGGGCACATATATCCCTCCCACCATTAGCAAGGGTCCCTGGCATGGGTCAGAGTATGCCAGGTCCTCAACCCACTTATCACAGGTAAATACCCATGGCCATTTTTGGGGACATTAGTCAACATGACCGAATCACCTAGAGCCATATTTTACCACTGTTGATTGGCTAGTCCAGCCACAGCACACAGTCTGTGATCTGTGTTTTCCTATCTCAAGGATACTGCGGACCACAGTAGATGCCCAAAGTGGTTGGTCTGTACAACTCTTCTCCCTATAGGGCACCATGTAGAGTTTGTGCTGCTGCCCACAGCTCCATTCATTGGTGAGTTTGAGATGGAAGCATTCAGCATGTTTTTCAGACATGGGAGAAACCCCACTGAGACACAGGGAGAACATGCAAACTCCAAATAGGCATTGGTCGGAGGTCAGGATCGAACCTTATAACCTGTGTATGGGACCTTAACCATTGACAATTAATCACTATTTTCACTTATTGTTCATATTTTCATAATTGTGCTCATATGTTCATAACTGAGAGCCCTACATAATATTGAAGGGTATGCTGTGATATGCCATGGGGAAAGACAGGAAGATTCATTGTCAGTGTCATTTTATGTCACACTAAACCTGAGATATTGCTAGTTGTTTGTTAGCATTTGTGAAGCCCCTGCACATTGGAAGATGACAAGTACAAACATAATAAAGTACAATTTCCCTTAAGAGCACACAGAGATCACAGTCAGTCTGAGGCTGGTTTCTCCTTCTTTCTCCAAATCCCCAATAAGACTCCCCACTGGAACAGCTATAGGGTTAAGATCTCAGCCGAGTGGTCAAGCCAAAACCTCCAACACCCTCTCTGTCCAACCAGTGCTTCATGTCCCTGTCTAAGTAGCTGACACACACACTTTGAGATTTGATTTATGTATAAACACCCAGACACTCCTGGGGAAGGGTGGCACAGGTTCACTAGCTATGCTCCCTTCTGCCCAGATTATAAGGTAGAAATCACTGCCACCAACCACCCTTACTTATCAGCTACTATAAGGCCCCTACAAAAGGGTGACCAATTCTACTGTGTAATGTTACTATTATTCAAATGGTAAGTGTGACCAACAGCAAGGCTATTTGAATGCCCTGTACAGTGTCACCAAATACATATGCAAGTACTTTAAGAGCTTAAATATCTCTAAACAGACCAGCCACAATTAAAAGGTTTGCATATATTTAATAATAAATAATAAAATACAAGACAATATTCAGTAACTCAATACTGTGACAACAGAGTTCAGAATCACAAGAAAATGAGGGGCAGAGCCTGAATGGCTAACTGAAAGTAGCAGTATTTTAGAGCTCCATATAACTAGTTAAATAAGACAGGAAAAATATTCTTTTTTTTTCTTCAAAGTATAAAATCTTATAGATAAAGGACTAATTTACATAATTAGAAACTTTGATGAAGTTTTACAAATAATTTCCTGTCAAAAAGCTTGAAGATATATTCACTTGTTAAAATGAGCAACTCAAGGAATTTCTCACCAGGATGCTGCCTTAAAGAAGGAACTACAACAGATGACATCTACCCTGCTGGAGTTGTCTTTGAAGATGGATGATTTTAAAGAGAACCTAGAAAATCTTAAAACAAGTAGTCAAAAACAAGCTGACGCCCTCAAGGAAATGTTACTACAACACCAGACAAGGATAACAGGAATAGAGGTTTCTCTAAATGACTTAGAAAGCAGACTTAAGGAAGAGGAAACACAGAAAGAACTGCTTCTTAAACAAAACACTTGGTTGGGGTAATAAAGTAGATGACTTGGAAAATAGGGAGAGGAGAAATAATGTCAGGATTTTAGGATAACCTGATTCAGGTTATATTTCCTTTTTATCAAGCTGGATCCCTGACTTTTTAAATTTAAAAGAAGGACTTTCCTTTGGCGTTGAAAGGGCACACAGAGCTCTTGGGAAATCTGCTACTAACTCAAACTCTCCTCCTAGGTCAGTAATTATCACATTTCTTTCACACTTGGACAAGGAACTGATTTTAAGATCTGCTTGGAGGAAGGCACCTCTAAAATATAAACAGAGCCTGATAAGATTTGATAACGACTATTCATCTAGAATAATGGAACAAAGGAAAAAAGTGTGGCCAATGATAAAGTTTCTGAAACAAAATAACATCAAGGAACAACTTGCATATCCAGCTAAGATAAGAATACTATATGCCAACGAGATGAGGACTTTTATTGACTTAGAGGAAGCCTCTTCATTTATTAAAACTGATAATGTGATTACTTTATCAGAAGATATGGACGAGATGTCACCTTCTCTCAAGAGAACAAAGAAACAAATGTTTGGACAGATGTCAAAAAGAAGAAGCAAAAGACTGATACTGTTACAGCCAAATCTTTCAAAGCGTCTACTATGATATGACTTGTTTTAACGTTACTTTAAAGGGCCAATTTTACTGTTTGGAATTTTAAAACAAAGGTAACTAACTACTGGAATCTTTATATTTTTTGAAAATAGATGACACATGAGAGTTTTCACATTACCTCAGGTATGTAAAACAGGGTACTTTTCTTTCACAGAAGGAGGGTTATATAGCACATATACTATATATGTTGATTTACAGTATAAATATTTTATGTGTATTTTCTCTTAATTTTCTCTTTTCTTTCTTTCTTCCCTCTTTTCTCATTATTTATTTTAACTGCATCTTGTCTCCCTTTCTAAATTCTCTCCTATTTACTATACTAATATAGTCTGTATATATTTAATAACTCACTATCTAAACATAGATAAAGTCTGAAATCTAGTTTTAAGGTAGACTAATTGGAATAGTGAACATAATTATTTTTTATTACAATGTTTATTAGATTAATGATAGTCACTCTTATGCTTATTGGGATTGGGGACATGTTCATGATTAACTCTGAAATGTTCCATTCATGTACATATGTCCTTTGAATTATTTCCTTTTAGTATTAACAAATATATTAAAAAAAAAGGAGGGAAAAATGTACTGTTAAAAGACAAAAAGAAGTTATGTCTTACCATAACGTTCCATCTGTGTTGTAGATCTTTATGCATTCCTTACTGTTAGGACCTCAATTCCATTCTCGGAACTGATACGGCCATTTCCCAGCTCATGCAAGCCAAAAACTCTCAGCTAAGAACCTACCCACAATGCCCCTCTCCTAGATACTCCACATCGAGTTTGCCCGCCCTAGATAAAAGATGTAGTAATAGGAAAAAAAGTAGGAGGCTCTGTCTGAACAAATACCCTAACCAGGAGTACCTAAAGTCCAGCAGGAGTCCAGGCAGGGGAAAGGAGGGTGGGAAGTAATGAACAAATAAAGATCTACAACACAGATGGAACATTATGGTAAGACATAACTTCTTTATCTGATGTTGTAAATCTTTATTCATTGCTTACTGTTAGAACCAAGTCCACAGCTACTTGAGTCCTGGGTGGCCCTAAGGAAGGATATTCCTGAGCACCATAGAACTAAAATATGCTCAACCCCTGGAAGCCAAATCCAATTTGTAATGAGATATGAAGGTATGAGGTATTGCCCATGTGGCTGCTGCGCATATATCATCCATAGAGGCTCTGGAATGAAAAGCTACAGAAGTAGCCATAGATCTGGTAGAATGAGCCTTTATTCTGGAAGGTAAGGGTAGCTTATTCTGTTGGTAGATAAAGGCAATGTTTCTTAGCCAAGAGGATAAAGTTACTTTGGAAACAGGTTTACCCAATCTGGGTCCTGCAAAGGCCACAAACAATTGGTCTGTTTTCCTAAGATTTAGTCCTGTCCAAATAACAATGAAGCTGTTGGTGCACATCAAGGGTATTCAAAAGGTACTCCCCTCTATTAGAATGCCTTGGGAAGAAAACCGACAGGTCAATAGATTGGTTAATGGAAAAAACAGAAATGACCTTGGGCAAAAAGGAAGGGGCAGTATGAAGGGACACTGTATCCATGTGGAAGATCAAGTAAGGACTCTTGACACTCAAGGCCTGCAGCTCAGGTACTCTTCTTGCTGAGGTGAGTGCTACTAAAAGTATGGTTTTCCAAGACAAAAATTTCAAGTCACATGAATCAAAGGGCTCAAAGGGAGAGCCTGTAAGAGATAGAAGCTCCAGAGTCACATTCCAGGGATCTAAGGGAGGCTTGACCAGAGGTTTAACATGTAATACTCCCTTCAAAATGGTCTTGCATAGACAGTGTGGCATAACTGAAGAATTTTCAAGACCGTTATGAAAATTGGTGATAGCTGCTAAATGTACAGTGATAGTTGAAGCTGAGGCTCCTGCAGGTATTGCAAAATCATTTGAATAGGCATAGAGAAAGGGTCTAAGTTCTGATCTTTGGCCCAAATAGAGAACCTAGTCCATTTACTGAAATAGTAGAAGGTTTGTGTGAGGCCAGAAGAATTTCACGAACAGGAGATTGGATGTCAGGCAGTTTTGCAATCACTGGAAGTGGAGGAACAAGGCTGTGAGCTTGAGATTGTGCAGGTTCAGATGAATCAATCCCCAAGGATGGGATAACAGGTCCGGGGAATGATCCAGGATTGACGGGCTGTGAATCAGATGAGGCCATAGAAACGGGAACCAGACTTGATGTGGCCAGTAGGGATCAATGAGGATCACTTTGTTTTTCAACCTCTAAGCTTTCTGGAGAAATTTTGGAATGGGGGGGATGGGGGAAAGGCATACAGAAGACCCAGGGGTCAATTATGCGTTAGAGCATCTCTGGTGGTTCCCCCTGAAGGGGGATCAAGGCAAAATAGCTCCTGCATTTGTAATTCAGTGGGGAAGCAAACAGGTCGCAGCAAGGCTTGCCCCAATGTTGGAAGATCCGAGCTGCTATTACAGGATTGAGGGACCATTTGTGAGGCATCAGGATGTTCCTGCTCAGATTGTCCACAATAAGGTTGGAACTCCCGGGAATGTGCGTTGCTATAAGAAAGCGATTGGAAGCTATTGCCCAGTGCCAAATTCTCATGGCTTCCCAACACAGGAGGTAAGATCTGGTTTCGCCTTGCTTGTTGATATACCAGATGACTGACATGTTGTCTGACTGAATTGCAATGGTCCCCGAAGGAAGGGATGCATGGAACATTTGCAACGCTAAGAGAACTTCCCTCAGTTCCAGGACATTTATGTGCAAGATGGCCTCGAGGGTTGTCCAGGTGCCTTGGACAGTCTTTCCCTGAAAATGCCCCCCCCCACCCTAATAGTGAAGCGTCCGTAGTTACCGTTACCATGGCCGTGGGTTGGGGAGGACAGAATGGTTGACACCAAAGATTCTTTTGTGGTTCCATCCACCATAGCATTTCCTCCTTGCAACGGTTTGTAAGCCGTATCATGTGGTTGAGTGGGTGGGTTAACAAAGGAGCCACTGCAGGATTCTCATGTGCAGTCTCACCAGTGGTACCAAAGTAATGGCCGCTGCCATGGAGCCCAAGAGTTGCAGTACAAGATGTGCTGATACAAACATGTGAGGAAGAAGGTTTTGAATTTGGTGTCTTAGTTTCAAAAGCCTGTGAGGGGGGAGAGAAGCTTGACAGGATGTTGTGTTGAAGACATCCCGAATGGCCAAACAAAGCCAACCATGGGTATAGCCAGCATTACCCACACCCAGAAGTGGGTTATTGCTATTATACAATGACATTATTTAAGAAAAAAAAAAATTACTTTTCTTAAATAATAGCATTGTATAATGCCTCCTTGTTGCCCTTCTGCGGCTGTCTGGTATTCTGCGGCAGTTCTAATGTACTGTGCATGCATATGCTTACGCAGTACATCAGAGCTGTGGGCAAAAGCAACGGAGAAAGCAAGATCTCTGTTGCTTTTTGCCAACTGTTTCGCTATGTTAAATGGGTTTAACATAGCGAGACAGCTTTAAAAAAAGCAACGGAGTCTCCGTTGCTTTTTTTAAAGCTGTCTCGCTATGTTAAATCCATTTAACATAGCGAGACAGTTTTGAAAAAAGCAACGGAGAAAGCAAGATCTCTGTTGCTTTTTACAAACTGTCTCACTATGTTAAAGGAGTTTATCATAGCGAGACATATTTAAAAAAGCAACTGAGAATCTCCGTTGCTTTTTTTAAAGCTTCTCGCTATATTAAACTTGTCTAACATAGCGAGACAGTGTGAAGCAACAGAGATCTTGCATTCTCCGTTGCTGTAAAAAAAAGAGTTATAGTAATGGAAAAAGTCCAGGCTACTGGACCTTTTTCCATTACTATAACTCTGATTTACAACGTGCACGCTGACCAATTAGCGTGCATGTTTTTCAATATTAACGGGGGGGGGGGGGTCGTATAATATTCAGTTTAACATGCTGATTCCACAAGCTGTCTGCACTGTGAAAGTTACATTTTATGTTACTTGAAATTGACAGTCTCTAGAGCACATGAAAAGATACATATTACTTTTTGCAACATGTTATCTTTGCAGTTACCTCACACTCTGTACAAACTCAACTTGGCAACTGATAGCTATTCATTTAAAATATCAGTTTAAATATTAAATGTGCCCTTGAAATACTATTGACATTTTGACAAAATATAATCTGAACTGTAAAATGAATGACTTGAAAGAAGTGAAGTAATGCATAGATTTCAAAGACAGTTATTGACACTACAGTATAAGTAAAAATGTATATCCACAAGGAAGTATTGAAATGTTTTAGTCTTTCAGTTAAAATAGCTTACTGTCAACATTTTGCGATATCAGAAAGTTTGAAGAGTTAGGAAATTACTGTTATTTGTCTTTATAATGATTATTAGACAGATGTTAGACTCTGCTTTGTTTAATAATTGTGACACATGTTTGTGAGGAAAAGTGGACTCAATTAGATGTTATTACAGTAGCTATTAGATTACTGTATCTAAGCCATGGTGGTACAGTGGTAGCATTGTCGCCTTACAGCAAGAGGTTCTCCCGTTCAATTCTCTGCTGGAGTGCCTTCTGTGTGGAGTCTGCATGTCCTCCCTGCGGTCGAGTGGTGTTCGAAAGACATGCGTGAATGGGCGTACCTTCGTTGAAGATTGGGCGTCGGGCTGGCACCTTGGCACCGTAAAAATCTACTGCCAATCATTAGCGGGCCGGAGTTCTGCTGTGGCGACCCCTAACTGGGAAAAGAAGAAAGAAAAACAACTGTTATGCTTAATGGGTTACGGGGCATGTTAGCGATTAACTCTGAAATGTTTTGTTTATATATATAGTGTCAGTTGAATTATTTCCTATAATATTAACATAATATATAAAAGGAGGGAAAAATGTACTGTTGCTTGTGAGAAGTGAAGCTTTCTTTACATTCTGTCAGCCTCGTGAACTATTTCAGTTTTTTTTTTTTTTAGCACTCTTTGATTAGGAACTGCTATATTTGCATTGTCATGGCAACAGAAAACTGCTGCAGTTTCTATGGACTTTGTGAATTTGCAAAGTGTATTTAGCCTTGCAGATAAATAAAAAAGTAGCATTGTTTAGCTATTAAATGGAATTACAATCTAAGGAAGGGTAAATTAGTTAACTTAATAGAACAACTTGTAAATACTTTATAAATTACTCACATTGGACTACACATTCCTGGAAACTCAACTGAAAAGTCCACAAATTACTTGTGAACTTAAATGAAACTGCCTGATTAATAAGCATAACTTACTTTAACAACCTGAATCCCTAAGCTATCTGCTCTATATATGCTACATTGTATATGTCACTTGCATATGACAGTCTCTAGAGCACATGAAAAAATACATATTTTTGCAACATGCTGTATTAGCACTAACCATACATTCTAACCTAACTCAATTGGCAACTGACAAGTTATTTATTTGAAACAGTCTAAATATTAAGTATGCCCTTGAAATATTGTTGCCGGTTTGACAAAACAAAACCTAAAGTGAAAAAGGAATGATTTGAAGAAGTGAAGTATTGTACAGATTTCAAAGACAGCTATTGACACTACAATATAAGTAGAAATGTATACATGCAAGGAAAAATTGAAATGCTTTACACTTTTAGTTAAAATAGCTTATTGTTAACTTTTTGCTTTATCAGAAAATTTAAAAAGCTAGGAAATTATTTCTAATTTGTCTTTATAATGTTTACTAAAGTAGTGATAGTCACTGACTTGTTTAATGGATCGCGAGTCATGTACAAGACGGACTACTGAATGTTATTTCTGTTTACCTATGCTTGCTGAATTTCTGTTATTAGTACTGATTTAAAACAAGAGAAAGAAAGTGAAGGGAAATATCTGTTTTTGGTCAAGGGAGGAGTGGCTTAAGATTATTCTAACTGCCCCAAGAAATCTCTAAGATGCTCTAAACACTATTCAATTAATACTTAACCTAAGGTAAGTCCTGATTACCATATGGGTACCTACACATTCACTCTAGACCTGATGTGATTACCCATTCTGGAGGCAGAAGGTTCCATATGCAGGGTGGAAATTGTCAGGGTGATCATAGTTCATTCTTAGACTCTGCTTTGTAAATCTATAAATATGTAAAAGCACTGCACACTAGAATGTAAGGCACCTCTACTCAGAGTGAGGATAAAACTGATAAGCCATGTTGTTTCATAAGTGTAAGTTGAAGTTGGTGAGCAGAAGAGTGGGAAAGTAAAGGAAGACAGTATACCGGCATTAAATTCATATTTCATTGGTAATCACTCATTGACTCCTACAGAGTCCTTTTAGTCAAATTATTTTAGTAATAATCTATTTGTTGTTGGCTTATTTACTGCATGCTCCTCTGTTGCATTTAATTTATCCAAAATGACATATCTGACATGTTTGGGATCTCTTAAAAGTAACTAAATATTGGATATTTTCTAAGTCATAAAAACAGAATCACTCCAAAAGTTATTTATAAATATAAAGACAAAGAAGGTCTACTAGCATTTGTTTTAATTAAATTTAATAACAGAATATGGACTTTAGCTAATCTATATTGGTTCCCAGGAATTGGAGCAGAAATGGTTAAAAAACACCTAGATTTTATTTCCAACAATTATAAAGGAAATCCTATACTGGGAGGAGACTTTAATTGTACCTTAGAAGCTTCTGAAACCACCAAGATGTCTTTTTGCTTAGCAACTATTTATAAATCCTTAAAATGATGGATTAATTAATTTCATTTAATAGACACTTTTAAAGTAAAATATGATAAATCCTTATTATTTTCCCATAAAGACCATAGATTTGGAACACAAACCAGAATAGACAAATTATTCATAGTTCAAGATTTACAAACAAAAATCCTCAGTTTTTCAATAGTTCCATGCCCCTTCTCAGATCATGACTCCCTGATAATGAAGCTCTAAATAGAGTTTAAACCTTTAATGCTTTTAACTAGAATTCCATCATATATCACGAAAATTAAATAATTCAGACCCTGGATGTTGTTAGAACTACAATTATTTCTTGAAATTAATAATACACCAGAAATCAGTAGAGTCATGGTTTGGGACTCATTAAAAGCATATTTATTTGGTAAGACCCTTAGCTGGTACAAAAACAAAGTTAGAGAGTGGGAATCTCGATCATTACACTTGCAAACCAGACTCTTGACAGCAAAATCTTAAAAAAAATCAGAATTGTCCAGAAGTCAAAGAAATAGAGGAATTAAATAAAAAATGTAATGAAATTCTAACACACAAAAGTTGTCTAGCCTTGGAAAAATTAAAAATAAACTCATTAGCCACCTCCCCCAGATATCTGCATAACTTATCTACAAGAATTAAAATACAATCTAAAGCAAATAACATTAGTAGTATATATCATGAAAAGAAAGGGAAAAAGTATCAGATATAGAAGACATCCTTGAAGCAGTTTGGTTCCATTATATGGAACACTTCAAAAAAGAAGATTTAGATATCGACCAAATAAACTTAGATACAAATCTTATCAATATCCAGTCAGAAGCAAGAATACCACCCTCATGGAAATATTCTCTCATAACACCAATTCTAAAAGATAATAAACCATCAGACCTTTATCATTACTGAATAATGATTACAAAATATTCATGTCAATCCTAGCTAACTGAATAAAAATCCCAATTTTAAAGACAATTAATAATGATCATACTGGATTTTTATATAACAGGCACACACATGATAATATTAAAAGGATACTTACTCTTATAGATTATGTGAATAAAGAAGATAGAGAAACAATTGTAATTGGATTCAACACAGAAAAAGCCTTCGATTCCCTCAACTGGGAGTATCCATTTAAAACTTTAGCATTATTTGAATTTCCTCCTCCTTTCACTTATTACTAAAAAAACATATATATTAATAACTTAGCCTACATTAAATTGGGTCCTTTCACCTCAGAATCTATTTATATAACGAAAGGTACTAAACAAGGATGCTCCCTTTCTCCTATTTTATTTGCTTTGGCTATAGAAATACTTGCAGAAATAATACGCAATAATCCAAGAATAAAAGAAATAGAAGTCTATGACCAGTACATATCTAAAATAATGCTTTTTGCTGATGATATTTTATTAACCCTATCAAACTCTAGAGAGTCATTAGGTGAGCTAGAAGAAGTAATGGATACATTTTATAAGATTTCAGGTCTACAGTTTAATAGATCAAAATCAAAATTTCTATTTTTAAATTAGAAAAAAGAACTACAAGTTACAGATAAATCCATCATAGGAAAACAAGAACTTACGCTAAATTATTAAGGAATAGTGTTATGCAAAAATATAAATGAACAGTATTAAATTATAGCAATAAGAACAGAAGGAATCACCACAGGATAAAACTCCGTTTCTAACTGGGACGTCTTTATTTGAAAACAAGAAATGAGCGCTTTCACGTAGGTTAACTACGCTTCTTCAGATACAATTAGAAGTAAAAAATGCATATCTTTTATACAAAATTTGGCAGGCAAACCAAACAATAATACAAGCAATAAATCAATTAGCAAACTTATTAAGCAATCAAGCTCTTAAAGTGATTGAATTCTCAAAATATTGGAGTTCCTAACCCACTGAAGGCACTCCAAACATGACACATATCCAATGTGCTTAATATTTAAATATTAAAAATAATTTTAAATCATTCAGTCTCCAATGATTATTATAGAACTGCACATTAATTGAAGCGTAATTCTAAAAAGTTTCTACGGTTTATATTTGCAATGCACAAGATAGTTAAATAGTGCTGGCGAGTGAACAATGCATTTCCGTATGTCAGTTTAAAACAAAATGCTATTGCCTTTGCTTATTTCTAAATCAGTTGAAAACTGCTACAGTTCTGTAACGTAGTAGAACGCATCTATTAATTCATCATAATTCTTTTAAAATTAATTTAAAATTAATTTAATTTAAATTTAACATAATTTAAAAAACATTAAAAAACATTAAAAAACATTCCAGTAGCGTAGTTTTGATTATTCCTTGTAGTGCATAGTAACAGTATGACATGCGCAACTAAAATAACAGTATATCATGCGCTGCTATTGTGATACAAAAAATCTTAAATAAATAGATAAAATATACAAAGATTATAGGAAGGTGTCTAATAAAGAACTAGTAGAGTAAAATAACAAAACTGAAAGTTTCATAAAAAAACAACAATAGAAGTCACCGTGGGAACAAGAAACGCATTATTTCAGCAAATGACAGATGGAGCAAACTGTCATATATGGTCATGTCACCCAATGGTCAAAAAACTTAAAATTTAAAATTTTGTACTATTTTTATTAATATTAAATTATAAAAACATTATTTAAACAATACAAATGTATATAGAAAAGTGGAACAAAATTATATTAACTTTTGAAGACAGATTGCAATTAATAAAAATGGTCTTATTGCCAAAAAGACTATATGTAGCATTAGCAATGCAGTTAATTCCTGAAAGATGCATTCTTAAAGAAATAAACTCATGTTTAATAACATTTTTATGGTATCCCCAAAAAATAGAGTAGCTCTAACTCATCACATTAGACCCTGGAAGCAAGGAGGATTGAACTTCCCAGAAATAGAAACATTTATAAAAGCATCTATGCTTAAAACTACAATAGACTGGATCAACTGGAAAGAATTAACGGCTATATTAACAAATGAATTATGTTAAAAAATTTTTAATAGTAGACAAATCAAATAAACCCTGGTACATACTATGCGTAAGTATACAATATAATGTAACAAAGCCTTCTAAAACAACACTGATTAATCATTACATCAATTCCTTTAGGAAACCTATCAATGCAAACATAGATCTAAAACTTTGGTTTGACCTTTTAACCCCATTTACCATCACTAAGAACTTTCCTCGCAAAATATAAAGGGAAACAATAACCTCTTGGGAACAAAATGGATTCTTATGCTGGTTTCAATGAGTAAATAAATTAAATGTTTTAGATATACATGTGATAAAAACTGCTTACAATATTCCAACACAGGACTGGTTAACCTTACTAAAGCATTCTAATGTGCACTCAAGATTTATACAGATTAATTAATAATTCCTCATTTAAAGATATTCCAAATCTAATACGTTTTCTGTATGAATTTATATATAATAGTTGTGAAAAGAAAATTTTCATTTCAAATCTATATAAGGAGTTAATAATATATAAAACAATTCCCAAACCATCATACTGACAGTTCTTAACAAAAGGTCAGTCATTGCAGTTAAAAGAAGAAATTAAAACTAGCATCTTAGTATCAGTTAATTACACCTCTTAACACATAGTTTGTTTGTCTTTTCGGCTTTTCCCGGTTAGGGGGTCGCCACAGCGGAACTCCGGTCTGCTAATGATTGGCAATAGATTTTTTATGGTGCTGAGTTGCCAGCCTGATGTCCAACCTTCAGCGAAGGCACGCCCATTCACGCATGTCTTTCAGAGGCCACTCTACCGTGGGGAGGACATGCAGACTCCACACAGAAGGCACTCCAGCCGTGAATCGAACAGGAGAACCTCTTGCTGTGAGGTAACAATGCTACCGCTGTACCACCGCATTCTACCTCTAACACATAGTACTGGAAAATATTCAACTGGAAATACTTACATAGAGCATTTTTAACACCAGATAGAATTAAAAAGATCAGTACTACTACAAATTTTTTTTTTGTGGAGGTGTGAAAAGTCAAATAAAACAGACTGGATTCATATTTTTTATGAATGAAATAAAATTAAATCATATTGGAATGGAATCAATCAATTTTTGCAAGATTTATTTAATGAATCCTTTACCTTAACTAAAGCATTGATTATACGAAATGTAAATGAAGGTCCCTACCTGAATAAGACAAATATGTATTTGTTATGGACAATACTTGCTATATCTAGGAAATGCGTAACCAGAAGGTGGAATTCAAATACACCCCAACCTTGGAAGAATTCTACACTTTACTGAAGACAACTGCATAGATGGAAATAAAAATCAGAGAACTACGAACTATCCCAGGCCATTGGAAAATAATCCTTGGAAGAAAGTTATATCTTTGTTGGACACTCTGCAATAATCAATATTGTATCTCTGATAACTGATCTGTTAATTCTATATTTAATAACATACAGTGTATATAACTGAAAGTCAGGCTGTTGCAAATATTGTATATAGGTTAAAATGATATTTAAAATATTATGTAAATGTTATTTTAATTAAAAATAAAAACATTTGAGGAAAAAAAAAGAATCACAGGAAATATTTTAAAACAACATTGCAGGACAGTCTCACATTAAAACAGAAAACATCTAAACTAATCTTACTAAATTCCTGTCTATCTCCAAGAGAAATCACTGTAATATATTTCTTACTTACACAGCAAAGCAAATACAAGTATTGAATGGATGTTTTCAGATCCAAGATAAGATACAAAATGCACAGACTCACTCTCTGAGATAGTTCTTAAATTACTAGCAAACATTACTACTGGGTTAGCTAGATGGCATCACTATTTGATACCTGCCTCTGGTTCCCAGACTAAACAGATACCAACATAATTTAACATTTCTCTGAAAAATATTTAAATTTCAGAAGTTGCCTATAACTGGAAGTTGTAAAACTGTTAAAAACTTTTACATTTGAAACCTGCAATTATTTCTGTTTCCAGACAATAGAAAGAGCTCTTGGGTCTAGACATTTTGTCTTCTTGCTAAAATTGTGAGATAACACAGTCATAAACAATTTCAGCTTATTTTCTTGAAGGTTTGCAAGTTAACTCTGTATTTTCCAGCATTTACTATCAAAACATACATTTGCATAGGCATGCAGTTTATACACATTTCTGCTCTTTTCCAGCAGGGTGCACTGTGGTTACATTCTTGAAGCTCAGTACAGAACATGCAGTTCTCAACACACACTTTTGCACCAGTAATTTAATATACACATAACATTGTCTTACATTTGTAAGACAAGCATACAAATCATATTACTAATCACAAAGGACATAGAATTTTTTACAAAATTCCAGCTAGCTGGGCTGGCAGCCTTCATAATAATTATGACAACAATCAATATTTCTATATGTACTTGACGCTTTAAACACCAGCTGACTTGCAAACTGTTGCATGGTATCAGATGAAACTTGTATGCTGTTGAAGAAAACTGTCTTTGATATTTGCACTGTAAATTACATATCTTGAGCGATATGTGGTGTTCTTTGTATTGCTAATTACAAAATTAAGCATATGCTTTCATGGGTAACCTTTTGAAATATCAGGATCTGCTAGAGTGAGTCACAAAATATGGTGATTAAATGGCCGAACGAATGGACTTATATACACCAAGTCTGAGATGCCATTTCTTGGAATATTCTTTTGTCTGAGGTATGGTGATCTTGGAATTAGTTCATAGGTTCATACATTCATAGTTGTTTACTAGGCTAATGACCACAAGAGCCTTTTTAAAGCCTAGCCATGCATCCCAAATCTCAGACAAGTTCCAATACCCTTGATAAGTGTAAGCTGGGACTTAGGAGATGAAACATTTACAAGCTAGGGCCTGGGAAATGATCCATTAGAGACATAGGTGCCAAACCAGTGATACATTTCCTGTTCCTCATCCAATTGTCCAAGTTGCACTTAAATTGGGTTAGGGAGGAACTCTGCTTTACATGGATGGGGAGCCTGTTCCAGAGACTGGGTAATCTCTGGGATACATACCTGTCTCTCCAGCAGGTCCTATTTATATCACAGGCAAGGTTCAAGTCCTTAGAATGAGTAATTCTGTTGCTGTTTGTTTTGCGGATAGACAGGAGGTCCATCATCCAACATGTCAAGGCTAGATTACTATGTATTACTATGTATGTCATGCATAGATCTCCACTCGAAAGCCTGTAGGAGGCAGAATACAGGGATGCAGCCTTGAGGCAGTCTGCAGAGGACATTTTATTCTAGCCCTGTATTTTAGTCAGGAACCTCTGTGGACGTTCTGATTATTGGATATGCCTGGTTAGGTACATACGAAAGGGGGCATTGTACTCCCTGATAGGTCTGATGAATGCTGAATACTGAATAACAGTGACTTCCTTGGACTTAGATGGCATACCTTTGTTTATAAGTTGCACAACACAGAATGATTTCCCCACTACTATTGACATGTCAAGGCTAGATTACTATCTTTGTGTGTCCCTAAGTCCCTGATTACTAGGTCAACTCTAAGGGGTCTGTTGTCAAGATGATAGTTACTAGAGGTGGATGACTTCCCAAAAGATACTATTATGTATTTCTTGGCATTTAGTTTTAGTCAATGGCTCTGACACCAGTTGTTTGTCTGCGTCAGCCTCTCCTGGAGAACATTTGTGTTAATGTGGGATTCAATAAAAGGTCTTAATTTGCAATCATCAGCCTTGACTTCAGAGGAGTAAATGCCAAAAAGGATCAGTCCCCCAATTCTAACTTCCTGGGTTCTGTCTGTGAGCCAGTTGGCTTTCCACCGGGTGACATACAAGTTTATACCTAAACTCTTGAGTTTGTCTGCAGTGGCTGAGTGGGGAATTACGCCAAATCCTTTGGCCAGGTCAAAGTAGATAGTGTGAACCATTTTGCCCTCATCCATTGCTTTGGTGACCTTCTCAAAGAAGCCCACCAGGTTGAGTAGGTATGATCTGGCCTTGAAGAAACCAAACTGGGTTTTGTCCAGCGTCTGGAGGTTTACTATATCACTACTGATCACCTCCATGATAATTCTTTCCACAGCTTTACATATACGACTAGTGAGACTTATGGGTTCGTAGTTTCCAAGGTCTGCAGATGGCCCACCTTCGTGCAGAGGGATGACTGTTGCTGTTCTCTATTCATGAAGCACGAAGCCTGTTTGGAGCCTATAGTTAAATTAGCAAGTCCAGAGGCCCTGATACGTCATGTTTCATGCTATTTATAAGGCATCCTGGGATATTGTCTGGGCCCACTGATGCAGTGTTCTTGGCCTTAGAAAGAGCATTAAAGACCTTTTCCCTAGTGATAGCAGGGGTAGTTATATTTGATGTATTTTCTGAGGGAAGTTTGGGGGGGTAAAGTTGGAGCTATATTTTTTGGCCAGTAGGTTTGCTATATCTTCTGGCTCAGTATAGATGGCTCCATTCACAATGAGCTCTGCACACAACTGTGTATTGCCTTTGAGGTTGTGGACATAGCTAAAGAATACTTTGTGGTTGTCCTTGGCCTGGGAGGTAAAATTCACCTAAAATTTGGCTTTGGTGGACTTTATTTGTCCTCTGAGATGTTAGTTTAGTTTGAAAGTGCTTTTTTCATGCTGGGTGCTGCACCTCCTAATTTTTGCCATGATTTTCTTCCTTCTGTTATACAGCCTATTGATTTTGTGATTCCACCATGGTGGACTTTTTTTTGTTAGTTCTGTACTTCTTCCTGGTGGGTATAGCTGCCTCTTCACAGCTATTAACATGCTTGTACAGGGTTTATGTGAACAGTTCTGCATAGGGAACAGTGTTCTCACGGTTTATAGGGACTTGGAATTTTGTCAGGTTATCACCTAATAGCAGGAGGTTAGCCTTAATGTAATTCCTGAATATTCCAGGTTTAGTTGGGGGTCCAGGTTTTATTTTTACTTCAGAGGAGACCATTTTGTAGTCTGACCTTACCAGAGACAGACATTACAGTTGGGGGTGTGCAGCACTCTCCCATATTAGTGAGGGCCTGATCCAGTATGGCTACACCCCTGGTTGGTGTATTGAGTATCTAGTTCAGGGAGTTTGTGTTTACAAAATCCAGGAATCTCTGTGCCTGTACATTTGGTGTTGTATAGGATTCCGAGTTAATAGTGGGGTAATTTGTCACCCATGAAATGGTATTATGAATGGTTAGTGTTTCTAATAAGTTTAAATAATGTGGTATGGGTTTCCTTAGTAATAGAGGGGGTTATAGCTGGCAAGGAAATGATATTGGATTTTGCTTATGGTGATCTGAACATGGAGCAGCTCAAGCGCATTGTTCTGTTTGACCAGCCTTGAGGTATATTTATTTTTGATGTATATAGAGACATCTCCACCTTTAATCCCTATGTGTGTAGTAGCTGGTCTAAATTGTGTGGAAGGCATTATAACCTTGCACAGCTGGTGTGCTCTTCACAGCTTTAAACCATATCGCAGTGACTGCACAGGCATCAGCATTCTCTAGGATGAAGAGAGCTTCTAGGAGTGGAATTTTTTGTTTAGACTCTTAGCATTGACCCGTAATACCTTTAGATTTTCTTGGTTTTGATTTGCTATCTTGGAAGTATTTTCAAATTGGCATTGCCTAAAAAGGCACTATGGGGAAGACAATGTTTTAGCTAATATTCGAAAGCCTAGAGGGGAGAAATGCAGACCATCCCTGGCAAAGCAGTGTGGTCTGTTGACCATCACCTTCCATGGTGACAAATATTGCACCCCCTTAGAATGACACAGAAATTAAGCCAATTATTAAAGTCAATCATCTTTTGTTCATATGTAGCTTCATCCTTGGAGAAGGTAAAATGCTGCTCAGTGTTAGGCTTGTACCAGCCTGAGACACATATTCTGAGAGCTCCATGATGTCTCTCTTCGTATAGTCTTGGGGGGTATGTCTCAGGTCATTTACTCCCACATAGACTATGACTGAGTCATACTGGTACTTGTGCTCCAATGTCTAGAGTGTGTGCATAATGTGCGCATGCTAGTCCCTGATAAGCAACTGACCATAACTTTCTCCTTACAGAGCCTGGTGAGAGGGACATCAGTGTGTCTCATGATGGAGTCTCCAATGACTGGAATGTTGGATTGTGCAGTGGCTTGCCTTTTCTTAGAGGTAGAGGCTCCATGAGATGTGGCTCTGTGTGTTGATGTGGATGTTGCTGAGAAAAAGTGCATTTGGGTCTGCTGAGGGTATTTGTTATGTATACTTCATCTAGGAGGTCTTTGTGGTTTAGGAAGGTTACATTTAAGTTCCTCAGCATATGTGGGTCTATATGTCTGCTTTGAATTGGATGTGATCGATGCAGCGTGTGTACTACTGACAACCTTATTGACATTAGGAATACTTTTATATGACACCTTTGCCTCCCATGACATTGTGTAAATACATCTCTCACATGCCATATCAGTTTGTTTGAGAATTAACCGGTTGTCAGTAAACATGAGGCAATTTCTACATTGCCTCAGGATGCCCATATTCACCAAGTTGGTAATAGCGATAGTGGGAAAGTTCATATCCATGGCAACAGACCCTTTTTTATTGATTAGACAGTTGGAGTGAGAATATCTAGCAGTGTTAGGAGTATTTAGTTTGCAACTCTGGGGGCAGTGGTTGCCACTTCAAACTAGTCGTCCTGTATGCAATTAGGTTCTGGAGAAATTTCAGTTGTACTTTTACAGGAAAACTATCACTCAAGGTGTCTGAGTCTGTACAGGGCACAGCCATAAACTTGAGGGGAAACTAAGACCCTGAAAATTTAAGGATGAAGTATTTAAACAGATATCTTGAAGTTAGCAACAAGTCAAGCACTACTTACTGAAAACAGAGTTAGCTTGTCAAGAATGATGAAAAAAGGGGAGTCTCATCAATGGCTGCTGTTTGGCTACTTCTAGTGCTGGTCTCAGCACAGCTTCAGTCTGTTGGGGATACATTGCTCCTTTGCTTCTTCTCTCACCAGAAACAAAACATTAGCAGCAGTACCAAGATAAGAAGCAGGCCACAGCCTGTTTGGTGATCCACAGTATGGTTTCAGATGATGCAAGGGGTCTGTAGGCTAGCTGATGCCTTTTTCTGGTAAATGCCTTGAGTAGCAACCAGACCAATCAGGAACATTAAGCACAGACACTCACTATCCAACCAGACACAATTTTGAATCAGTACACTATGCTCCTTCTGTCACCAGGAGAAGAATATAAGCACAAATTTGAAGCTGTCACATGTGAAACAGTTATTAGACATTCTGGTGATCAGCAGTCTTCAGGAAAAAATGTCCATGTGCTCTTTTTCTCACCAGGAGTAAATGGAAGCACTAGTCCCATGATGACTACTGAGAGACAGTGTGGGTTCTTCAATAACTGGTCTTGGAATAGATGTTTAAAGTTAAGTTGAAAAAATGTGTTAATAATATAAGCACTGTAGTGTACACTAAGCAGTTAGATATAAAAACGGGTGTATCTAAAGTTTCAGCTAAGCGGAGAGCCACTAATTTTTAAAGAGAAAATAGATTGAAAGGGAGTGGGCACTTTTGTTTTCTGACTCTATGGAATACAGTGGGATGGCCAGTAAATTTAAGTAGTTGAAGGGGACTGATTTCACAAAAATAATAATTTTGTGCTTACTCACAACAGCCAGTGAAAAGGGACAGGGAAGGAGATATGTGGTCAAGTTAACATAAGGGACAGGCAACTCAAAAAACAGTTGTGTTTAAGAACATAACAGCAACAGGGTTGGAAAGTGAGAAAAACTTCTGTGTGACTCACAAGGGATGCCACTGTGTGGTCTCTTTCCAAGTTTTAATATGCAATTCAAAGCAGAATACAAGTAAAACACAGTGTGAAGAAAAGGCTCATCCAGACTCTGCTACACTTTGCTGTGAAGGAAAGGTTAGTTTGCTGTTATTTTTTGTATTTCTGTATTGCCTTTCTATATTTTGAATACTGTAGTTTGTTTTCTTTACCTTGTGTTTTGCTTGCATTCTGTTTTAACAGCATATTAAAACTTCAAAAGAGACCACAGCTCTCTCTGTTCTGAGTCAGGCAGAATTTTTCCCTCCCTCCCACCCATTTGAAAGTTGTCTTGTTTAACAAATACCACTGTCTTTCTAGTTGCCGCCTCTTATGTTAATCTGACCATATATCTCATTTCTCTCTACTTTCACTGGCTTATGTGAGTAATCACAAAACCATCACTTTGAAATCCCACCCTTCAATTATTTAAATTTATTGGCCATCCTACAGTATTTCATAGTACCAAAATACAAAAGTAACCACCCCTTTCAGTCCATCTTGCTGTTTTAAAAATAGTAACTCTCCACTAAACCTTAACTTTTAAACAGGTAAAACTCAAGTTACCTACTTTCATATCTAACTTCTCTAGTGCACACTGCAGAGTGCATTCTTTTCAATCTTACCTTTAAGCATCCCTGTTACTAGCACTTTCTCTAATACCTAAAAGATCATCTCGACTTGACTCCAAGTAGACTTTTCTCTATCTGTTAAACCTAGCACTTGCTCCTACAGTACTTTTTACCTTGATACGGCACTCATATAGATAGCACCCCAAAAGGCAAACCCCATTTCTCGGATTTTCACCATTTCCCCGGAATCTCTTTGAACTTTTTTGTCTAGTCCTTCTAGCATAATTGTTTTCCCCCGAAGTCTGTAGTCAAGGTGCACCATTTTCCCTTAAGTAGAAAAAAAAAGGCCTTAATGCTAGCTGGTGATAATAATATTGAGGCAATGTTACAATTGCCTCATGTGCAGCAAGATGTTTGAAAGACTTTGGTTCAACAGATATTAAAGTCATCTAGGGAAAACCAAGCTATCCTTTTATTTTTGCCATGTGCCATGAAGAGTTCTCACCAGCTACATCCTTTGGAGAGTCAGTTGAAATACAAGCACAGTCTTTGACTTTATGTTGCTAGTCTTGACATCTACAAGAACAAAATTCCTCCTCCCACAAAACACAAATACATGCGAGAGATGCAACTGAAGAATGTAGATATCTGAGTGTTTTGTTTTTGTAATGTAGAAAAAAGCCTTGTGGGATATTTTTTATGTTTTGAAATTTGAAGTAATTATTTTTATGAAAACCGAGAAATTTGCCTTTTTAAGGCATGAATGATTTATGATTAAACATATGATCTCTGTAACACATTAAAATGTGACTGTGTCTGCTTGAAATGGTGGTAGCAGAAGTGGATATAAAATATCATGGCATGATAGCTTCAGTACTTAAATACTTCAGTTAATAAACACATTATACAAAACTGTAAAGCAAAACAAAAAATAAAAAGCAATCGGAAATATAAAATGAGTGTATTTAATATATTTCTCATTTCCCTATGTTTCTACTCCTCCATTCCAGAGAAGCAGAATAAAATATTTTTCCTTTTGCAGTTATCTTTTCATATTTAAAATAATTAACTCAGTTTCTTTTCTACTTCATCTTGGATCTTGTAAAAACAAATCTCTATACCTTCCTTAACACATGTAAGAAAAAACACAAATTACTAAGTCAGTTATTTCAGTAGTTTCATAAACTGTCAATATTAGATTAAATTTAGTGAACATCTCACATTTTAGAACAGTTGAACTAATAACTATAATTTTTCCCAGTTCTTTCACCGTCTTAAAATGTGTGGGAGTTTTCTCTGTTCCACATAAGTTACATTTTCTTTCTTCTGTACTTTGAGTTTCCCCAGCGTCCTGATGATGTTACCCCCATTAGAAGATATTTCCTAAAAGGTAGGCCAGCATTCCATCAATGACCCAGTCAAAAACAGAATAATTTTCTTTTGCCTTTGTCTGTTTCTGGTTTGTTTCCCTTCTGCTGCTAAGCATGAGGGTCAGGTTTAAAGGGAAGAGAGCTTAATATTGTGAGCAAACAGACTTTTGTAAAAAGTACCCCTAGTACTGATTAAAGGCTTGAACTTGGGCTCTTTCAGCCATTAGAGGTGAACGTCATCACCTCTCTGGCGATATGCCTGTCTTGGGCCCTACCCTCAATGAGCATGCAGTGGGACACTAGAAGGCCAAATTTTGCCTCTATGGACTATGTCACCTGTCCTCTGTGACCCCACTCATCCCATATTCAAGTGAACACTGTTGTGCATTCTAGAATTTTGAAAATGCAACAGCTGTACTTGTTGACACAGAACTCTGTCCCTCATAGCCCATTCATTCCTGTCTCTCCTTTGTCTGCTTCTCCAGTTTGAGGGCTGTTAATGCAACTCCGGTTGCCTGAGTCACAGGTAGGGCTTTTTTTCCTCTATGCTATAGAACTGATAAAAACAAAATACAAATAGTAAGGCCTAGCACTGTTCTGATTGTTTGATTGTCTGAACTTATGCTTTCCTTATCTTGCATGAACAGAAGACTGGCAGAAGACCAACCTTAAATACAAGAGCACATAGCAAAGAGAAGGGAGGTAGCTGAGGTGGTGAGTGGACTTTACTTGTTCATGCCTCTGCAGTTTGGGTGATCCAGTCATAGCGATATTTTTCTAAGTGCCTAAGATATACAGAATCATTTTATTTATTGAAACTTCTTGACCAAACTAGTTTAGTGGATTTTCTCGTCATGCTGGTATGTTGTGGAGTCTCAAAATTACCTTTATTTGCAGAGGGAGGGGGTAGGTTTCCAAAACAGTTGGATAAGTATTCAAAATATCTTTTTACAGAGTTAATGCTTATGGATTCCTGTTCAGGAATGGATACTTATAGTAAACCAACATTCTGTTCTTGTTCTTGGTGGCACCAATGGTCTAGGACAAGTGGCAGGTAAGAATGTAAGTTGCTGTGAGGACAGTATTTATGTGATAGAAGTTATTCTTGCTTAACCTGTGCACACAGGTAGTATTATAATCTGGATGATTGAACCAATTTGCCCCAATCAGGCTTCACACCCAAAGGGAGCTCTTCTCTTCACCATCACTGCACAATTAGAGTTAGACGCTTTATTAACTCTCTGATATGATTTATCTATCAAAAAGTCTGCAGATGCTGTTCCTTATGCTGTCCATGAGACTTGCCTGGGCCACAAGTCTGCAGAAAAACACAAGCGATTTTTTTCGCTTGTAGTCCTGCAACAGACATAGCTATAATTCCTGTTAATGGAATGGACTTCATTTCCCTACTTACCTTGCACTTAGTTAAAATTAATTTTTGCAGTTTCCTCAACTTTTGTGTCAGTGTGCCTAAAGGACAGAAGTTGGTGGTTTGTGGTCATTCTTTACTTTATGCCTGTTAGTGGGAGACAGAGCTACATTATGACTGTGTGTAGTGCAGCAGCCTTTATCTCTCAATAACAAGTGCATGGAGCTATTCTGGTGGCATAGAGGGATAAAGCCCTGTCTGAGGCCCAACTGACCCTGATTGAATTTGTGGCTTGGGCGACTGATGGAGCAGCAGAGAAGGGATGGGTATGCCTGCCATAGATGGAGTGGTACTCATTGATATGCTTCCTAAGGGAAGGAGTGGTCCAAAAAGGGGAGTTGGCCTCAGAAATCAGTGAGCATTGGGGTGGGTGGGAGAAGCATGTGAGTAGACATAAACAACAGCACCCCCCCCCCAGATGGAAGCACAGATGAGATGAGCTTCTGGATTCCCATGGAATCCATGACTGGCCCCAGCAAAACCAGAGTAAGTCGGGGGGGGTAGGAAAGTAGTTGGTACACCCAACATGGATGTCAGTCACTGGAGGTGGGTCTGAGCCAGTAATGGTGAGATCCAAGAGAAAATAAAGATAAATAAATTAATAAAGTGTGTGCCTATCATGATGAGTGTGTGCGCTGTGTGACAAACATTTAGCAAATCGGGATCTAAGGTGACCATGTATATTAGAATTGCAGCATTGCTCCAGTAAGACACCATGCAAAGAATCATGGCACTTTTGCTTCATGTGGAAAGTTATGAGTATTTTCTTTTCCATTGCGAGAAGTAAAAAATATAACATCCACAAACCGCAAAACAGCACTGTAGATAATAAATATTGCAAACAAATGGCGTGATAAATTGATTGTTTTTTGCCTAATTTCTCCATCACATTTTTCTTCAGTACACTAGTCTGTATGTGGTGTTCCATAGATGTATAATTTTGCACTTCCCTACTGCATTTGGTTTCATTGCTAGAAGCCCTGATAAATGCATAAATTGCTTTGGTTACTCTCTGAAGGCTGTGCAGGAACTGTGTGAAATACAGTTTATTGCAGCCAGAATGCCAAAGAGAAATCTAGAGAACTGAAGTGTGATTATGATTTATCATTTAACAATGGAAATCACACTGATGTTAACTGTGAGGGTTAACACGGAAATGCTAGAAATGTTTGCAATTTTCTTTTGTATTTCCATGTTGCATTCCAGTAGTGTCAGAAACCAGCAGGGAAATAGCTTATAAGCGATCTCCTAACAGCAGGATGGACTTGTTCTTCACTTCTCTCACTCTGTCTCTATCTTTAGGGTCCAATGTTTAGACAGTTAAAGTCATAGCTCTCAACCTATCAGGGACAAATCCAGAGAAAAATCAGGGACACTTTTAAAATATTACTACTATCAACTTGACAGAATAAGAGAAGGTGAATTAATTTGCATATTTTGAAGTTAAGTCTACAACCCTTAATTATTGCCACTGTCTACTAAGTTTAATTCACCACCTTTCCTCCAAACATTATCCATTTTAGGAGGGATTAAGAGGGACAGAGCTAAAATTTGAGTCAAAATCAGGCATAGTTGAGAGGTATGTGATTTTTTAAAAATTTTTCAGCTTGCCTTTGCACCACAGCACGTGGTGTAAAATCTGCCGGACAGTACCACTAACCTTTAGAGAACATGTTTCCCTTTGGAGGAGAATTCCATTTTTAAAAACGATTGTTTTTGCTACACTGACATCATTGAGGACAATAGTAAACTTTAACCTTAGTGGTGGTGTTGTAGTAAAATTGTGTTGTCCCCAGAGACTTTAATGGGCGCATTACTGTGTATGCACCAAGGTATCATATTAAATAATAACTCTGTTTGGGGGTGTAGTTTAATAAAAACTGTATGAAGCCTTTCATTAAAGTACAGATAAGTGAAAAATGCATTGCACTTGACTCATCCAATGCCGCGATGCATTTGCTAACATCAGAAAATCTCTTTAAGAATCTAGATGCGCCACACTTTGTTTTAACTGTGTGCCATTGTAGTTAACGGAGAGCAAACAAAATAGCAAGATGTGAGGAAGGGGGAAGGGTACTACACTAAGGTATACAAGTTGGTGAAAATCATTCCTCCTCCTCCCCATTTTTGTAATCAGGCGTTTGGAATAACAATAGAGATTTTATGATCAAATAGAGAAAATAAATGAAGTTAAATCATCTAACCTGGGAATATAATTTTAGAGGCAGTTAGGATGCATAAAATATATATTTTGCAGAAGTTCTTAGGTGCTGTATGAAATACATGCATTGTTTTCCAGAACTACGGTGTCATTTGTAGATGTGAACACATTTTACAGATTGTCTCATGATCAAAAGCAAGTACAAATGCAGTAATTCAGTAATATGAAATGTACAGCATAATTTAAAATGTTGGAAACTTAAAAAGTCTTTTGAGGTCTTTTGAATACATGTACAAAGAAAATGTAAAAAGTATATACGTCTCAAATATGAGTTGGGGTACATTTAGAGTTTGTAGTCATGAAAGGTGTTTGATCTCTAGGTGAGTAAAGTGTGCTGTAAAGTCACTTACATGGGAGTTTGAGTATGGAAAGTGTTGTGATACACACTTGTTATTTTATCTGAGTGCAGTTACTGCATAGGGGGAATCATCTTTACCCGAAGGTGCAGCATTCTCAAAGCTGATTGTATCGATGAAAGAATACTGAGAGCGGTGCTATTTTTGTGAGTGAATAGGACTTAAAAAAAAAAAAAAAAAAGAATTGCAAAAATACAAGTCTTTGGTCATAAGTAAAGCCTCCTCAGCTTGAAATAGAACAGCATGACTGACCTGTGCATCCTTAAGATCTTTGCTGGCCGTGGCTTAGATTCAGGCAGTGGACCAAGGGTGATTGGAGTACCAGTTAACCTAGCAAAGGACGTGGGGCATACAGACAGCTGTCAGAGTGACAGAAGGAAAGAGAGACCTAAAAGATGTAAGATGTTTGCCCTCTTTCTTTAAATAATTATTGTTACTAGTGTGCTGGTCATGTAGTGTGTTTTTTTGTGTGTGATGAGGGGGGATTCAGAAGACTGTGACACAGGTTAAATCAAGTCTAAAATTGGTTAATAACTACAAAAATAAGGACATCATGCATAGGAGTAAATCAGGTCTGAAAATTGATGCATACCTCCAAAAATAGAGACATCATGAGCAGGGGTAAATCGGGCCTGAAAATTGGTTCATACCACCAAGGAGACATCCTGTACAGGAGTAAATTGGGACTGAAAATTGGTTTGTACCTCTAAAAATAGAGACATAATGCTCAGGAGTAAATCAGGCTTAAAAAAGGAACATTCATCCAAGATAGGGACATTTGAATGGTTTGGTTGCCAGGCTGCTACAGGTCTCCAGCTTTGGAGACTGTGAGTAGAGATGTTCAAGAATATCCAAGTGGGTGGCGTGGTGGGAGGAGTTGTATAAGAAAACAAACCCTTGAAGTGGTGGGAAGAGAGGAAGATGTACATGGAATTCACAGGCTGCATGTTTCCTCTTGTAGCAAAGGCAAGCTGACATTAATGCAAAGAGAAGAATCACAGGTAAGGGATATGCCAGTGGAATGGTTAGAAGTCTTAACATAGTGCTGACATGCTACTGGACCGGGCCTAGCAAACCAGTAATTCTATAAGAAAAACTGGTATAATTATAAAAGATGCAAGTGAAAGTGAAAAGGTTGAGGTGAAACAGAATAAAGCCAGAAGTAGACTAAATAGCCAATAAAGTCAGAGACAAAAATGGAAAAATGCAAGGTTATTATTAACTGCAGAGTAACCATCCTATCAGCATGTTTTTGGGGGTGGCAAGAAATGGAGTACCAGGAAAACCCATGTGAACATGTGGAGAACATAGAAACTACACACAGTGAGAGAAGCAATACAGCGTAATAGCATAAATTGCTGCCCCATAGCCTAACCTGAAACAATCTTAAAGTCAGGAGGCCATGAGGTATAGACTGCAGGGGGGCAGAGCTGGGGGTGACCCACAAAATGGTTCAAATTGGGCCCTGCAGTTGCTAAGGGTGGCCTTGCATACAGGTGTCACCTGGGTTTACATTGCAGCACTCCTTTTATAATGAAGTAACGGTGCCAGATTTTCTTGACTTTTGTCTGATGGAAGTACTTAGATATGCATCTCTTCTTGTATAATACTGGTGCAAAATTTTATTTGGTCATGCCTTTTATTTCACTGAACATTTTTTGGTCAGATTTGCTTGTGTGTCTTTTGAGGGATGCTCATTGCTGCATTTCGTACCAAGTTTCCTTTCCTGTAATGGCATTTTTAGCCTACCGCCTCCTTTTTTCCTCTTTCATTCACTGTGTCTTGACACCCCCCCCCCCAGTCTCACATATTTACTCACCTCGTACAGACCGACACTTACCACTACGTCTTCAGAAAAATTTCCCAAACACTCTTTCTGCCAGCAAATCTGGTGTCAGAGCTAATTTTTGAGTTCCATATGCATTTTGTGGAATTTTCTCCCCTCTCAGCAAAAGCAACATCACCTTGCTAAGACTCAAAATTAAGTTATAATCAGATCTATTCAGTTAAAGCCATTGTGAATGCTGTGGATTGCCTTAGATGTTCATTGTGTTTCACTGTTGCAGTCATCATTGCAGTCATCACTATAGGGTTCTTCCTGCCGGCAGGCAGCCCTCGGTCGGCCAGAATCCCAAAGTCTGGGTCTGGCGTCGGCTGTGTACTCACCCTCCCTGATGTCAGAGCGCCAGGGGTACAAAGCTCCCAGCCGACGCCATGTTCTCCAGTCTTTCTTGCTGCAGTTCACAAGTGCCGGTCGGCTGTCTCCTGTTATTTTTGGTGCTTCATACCAAAGACATTCTTCTTTTCAAAGCTAAGTACCCCATTGGGGAAACTTTTTTCTTGCTCCAGACCGATGTCAGAAAAAGTTAATAATTGTATTTCATGTGGGAAGCAAATACCTCATAAGGATTTTCACTCTTACTGTATTCCTTGTCTAGGCCCTGACCACAATGTAGCTAGTTGTCAGTTTTGTGCTAGATTTAATCAACATACTATTAAACGGAGATACGATTTTGCCTTTCTTTACTTTGGGAGGCGATTTAATTATAACATGTCGTCGGACACGCTTCTGACTACCGGAGTTCATAAAAGGCACAAGGATAGGATAGGCCTCCGAAGTCCAAATCAGATGACAGTTTACAATCGGAGCCAGCTGCTGGTTCGGCCATCATCAGTGAGGTGCTTTTGCAGCCCCTGTCGGCCATTACAGAACCGCTTGCTGAAACGGACTCCCACAAGGAGCCAACTAGGCCTTCGAATACTCCAGGTGCAGGACCTTCGGATAATGCTCCCTCGGATGGGTCCAGAGATGCTGTGCAGGTACCGGCTTCTGAGGGGGTTTTCAGGCCTACGCAGCTTCAGGTAAAGACAAAGGCAAAGACTCCTTCTAAAACAAAGACTCAAGCCCAGGCCTCCTCTGATCTGGGACCTAAATCTCAAAAACAAATGCTTAAAATGGCGGAGGACTTGTTAACTATGATTAGGGGTTCACATCCCCCTCCTGACAAAAGGCCAAGACAGAAATTGGATTATGAATCCTCTGATCAGGCATCTATCTCTTCAGTGTCTTCCTCTGAACAGGATTATACATTCCCTCCTTATGAGGATGCTGATGCTGAGGAATCCATCCCTTCAGCTTCTCCTCCTGAGGATTATTCTTTTGGGGAAACTTTACATGACATGAGGGAACATTTTCACTGGGAAGGGCAGGAGTACTCTGAATCTAAGAGAAGGCTTAGGGATTTCCTCCTTTTTCCCCAACACAGACCCCTGGCTATTCCTCCTATTTTGGATATTGTGGATGATGTCTTTTCTGAGGCTAATTTAACTCCTGACTCCTTTCCTCCAACCCCTGCTAAGCCTGATAGATATTAGAGTCCCTGACTCCCACCAGTTTCTTTACAAAAATCCTACTGCTGATCCAGAAACCATTTCTCAGCATCCTAAGGGTGTTAAGGCTGCCACTGCTAAGAACCCTATTCAGTCAGATAAGGATTCTAGAGCTTTGGAGAGGTGGGGCAAAAAAGTGTACACCTCTGCTACTTTATCTATTAGGGCTTTAAATTGTCAATTTCATATGTTGAAATATCAGCAATACCTTTTGTCTGTTATGAAACAAAAAAATGAGTACCATTTCTGCATGTGCAGAAAATAAAGAATTACATTATTTGATGCATGCTACCGAGCAGGTGGGAAAACATACCTTACACTGTGGTTTTGATGCTTTGGAGGCCTCTTGCAGGGCGGCTGCCACTGGCACGGTCATTAGAAGGCATGCTTGGTTAAAGGAAAAAAATTTGCCTGATCAAGTGAAAGCAAAGTTACTGGATGCTCCTGTTCAACATAATGTTTTGTCTGGGTCTAAGGCTGAAGAGGTTATAAAGAAAATGGAGGATAAGGCAAAATCCATGCAAATGGTTAATGATTTCTTACAAGTTCAGCCTCCTAGATTTAGCAGAAATTGGCCAGCTAAAAATTGGTCCTTTCCCAGCTCGGACAGGCCTCAGAGGGGTAGATATAGGTGCCCCAGAGGGAGGGCCCAAGCACAGACCTCTTATAGACCTAGACATTGGAGTGCTTCCACCCCCAGGGGTGGAGAAGATAGGTATCAACCTTACAGGAAACAGGCTCAATGACTCCTCCTACATGGCTCCAGGAACCTCTCTCCTGGAAGCTCCTCTGGGACAAGTGGGTTTTGGATGTAGTTTTAAGAGGTTACAAATTCCACTTTCACACCTTACCAAACCAAACGGATGGCCAGACCTACCAAAAACTCAATGGGCAGAGGCATTAAAACAGGTGAGGTCCCTCATGGCTATGAGGGCCATAGAACTGGTTCCAAATTCAGAGACGGGACAAGGCTTTTATTCAAGACTCTTTCTAGTTCCCAGAAAGCAAAATACTTGGAGATCCATCATGGATCTGTCAGTCTTAAATACTTTCCTGGATATACCAAAGTTCAAGATGCTTGCTCTGCAGCAGCTTCTGCCAATGTTGAGCAAAAATGCATGGATGGTGACATTGGATTTAAAGGAGGCTTACCTACACATTCCTATCAGACAGGAGTGCAGAAGATACCTCAGGTTCAAGGCAGGCTCGAAACATTACCAATTCTCTGTGCTGCCCTTTGGCTTGTCTACTGTGCCCAGGGTCTTTACCAAGTGCCTGGCACCAGTAGTAGCTTACTGCAGACTCAAGGGAATTCAAATTTACCCTTATCTGGACGACTGCCTTATTCAAGCAGACAGCAAGGACATTTTACTCCAGCACCTGGAATTTGTTCAGAATCTACTCAAGTACCTGGGATTCACTGTGAACGTAAAAAGTCAAATTTGACACCCACTCAACAGATAACTTTCCTGGGTGCTCTTTTAAACACAACAACCCAGATGGCATTCCTGACATCAGAAAAACAACTACAGCTGGCTTCAACTTTCAAAAGCCTGGCGTTGATGTCTCAGCTAACTGCAAGGAAATTCCTGCAGGCTTTGGGTTACATGGCTTCCTGCATCCTACTCATACCATATGCAAGACTGCATATGAGGAAGATACAATGGTACCTAAAAAGCGTATGGTCCCAGCATTGTCACAGTCTGGAAACAGTGATTGCTGTCTTGCCTTGCCTGCAAAAGGAATTTCATTGGTGGGCCATGGCGTGTCTTCAAAACAAAGGGAAAGCCTTCAGTCTACCTCCAGCCTACCAAGTGATAACCACGGATGCCTCGGATTATGCATGGGGAGCCCACTTGCAGGGGAAAGGCCTGCAAGGTTTTTGGACAGAGGATCAGAAGCATCTACATATCAATTTAAAAGAGATGTTAGCTGTGCAGAATGCCCTCTTGGCTTTCAGGGATCTTTTACAGCCAGGGCAGCTACTGATATGGACAGACAACACCACAGTAATGTGGTACATAAATAAGCAAGGGGGTTCTCACTCCTACCCCCTTTGCAGACTAGCCAGGACTCTATGGAACACAGCACTAGCTTGCAAAGTGGACCTACAAGCTCAATTCCTGCCAGGGAAACAAAACACTCTGGCAGACAGCCTGAGCAGGAACCTGTCAAACCCACATGAGTGGATGCTAGACACCCAAATATTCAAGATGATTACAGAAGCCTGGGGCTGCCCGGACATAGATCTATTTGCATCTCCCCACAACTACCAGTTACAGACTTTTTGCACAAGCTAGCATGGAAAGTGGATGCTCTCTCATTCATTTGGAGGAACCTCTCGGGGTATGCCTTTCCACCACTACCTCTTCTACCAAGGGTGTTATTAAAAATAAAACAGGACAAACCAAAGCTGATCTTACTAGCCCCAAATTGGCCTCAACAATTTTGGTACTCAACATTGATAAATCTATCCCAGGAACCTCCTTGGATTCTACCTACCTCAGATTCCAAATCTTTTGTCTCAACACCACTGCCAGGTCCTGCACTCTCATATCAAAACTCTCAGCCTGGCAGCCTGGCATATTCAGGGCCTGTGATTAATCCTACACTTTCCAAACAGGTCATGGATGTTATCTTAGAAGCCAGAATGCCTAGCACTAGGAAATCTTATGAAGGTAAATAGAAGAGATTTTGCACCTGGATGCATGCTCAGGAATCAGATCCTCACATTCCAAATATTCCATTGATTCTACATTACCTAACAGATATGTTGCATAAGGGTTTATCTTTTTCCTCCATAAAAATACATGCCTCAGCTATCTCTGCACATTATAATACAGACCCTCCAATTTTTTTACATCCACTTCTGAAACAATATCTCAGAGGAGCAAAGAATTTAAGGCCCTCTAAGACACCACCCATTTCTTCCTGGGACCTCAATTATGTCCTGGAAAAACTTACTCTGCCTCCTTTTGAGCCTGCTGCCACATCTGATATAAAGTATTTATCATGGAAGACTGTTAACCTACTGGCTTTAACTTCAGCCAGGAGAGTCTCGGAGTTGCAAGCGCTCATGGCTGTGGAACCTTACATTATTTTTCATCAAGACAGGGTTTCTTTGAGGACTAACCCTACTTTCATGCCTAAAGTAGTTTCTAAAGTGGCTTTAAACCAAACTATTCACCTGCCAACCTTTTTCCCTAATCCACAAAATAAGGGGGAGAGGATCTTGCATTCTTTGGACGTGCACAGGCAGCTTCGCTTTTACCTGGACAGAACCAAGGATATCAGGAAAACAAAACAACCGTTTGTTTCTTATGCAGCAAATTCCCAAGGCAAAGCTATTTCAAAACAGACCATTTCTAAATGGATTGCTCATGGATTCAGATTTTGTTCATAGGTTTATACTAGGCTATCTGCCCTAAGGCATTTATAAAAATACTGTGCCCATTAGTTTGTTGTGCCTCTGTCCAGCAGTGACACAGAGATGATTCTCCCATCCACAGGTCTAGATTTCTCTTGAACAGAGTCAACGAGGTGCTCTGCCTCACATGGACCGGGATTTTATTCCACAGCATAGGGAGTCTCTGAGTGATAAATCTATCCCTCCAGCACATCCTATTTATATCCGTGCTCTAGTGGTTTTGGTGGATTTGGATTTTTGAGGTGGAGCATGTCCATTAATTCCGGGTTGGACATGGCCTTGTATGTCAGGCACATGTCACCTCTGAGCAGACTGAATAGAGCTGGAGTTTCTTCAATCTGGCAGCATATGACAGATTTTATCCTTTTGGTGAGGAACTTTTGGGGTCTCTCCAATTGCTGCAGATGTCGGGTGAGATACATCCCATCATTGGTCTGATAAGTGAAGAGTACAGGGAACAATGACCTCACTAGATCTGGATGTGAATCCTTCATGATCAGGTGGGCAATGTAGAAGGTCTTTCTAACCACTTTAGCAATGTGAGTGTCAAAGAAAGGCCACTGTCAACCTGGGTCCCCAGGTCCCTGATAACCTCTTCTGTGCTTAGTGGATTGCCACCTATATGGTAGCTTGGGGTTACCTTGTTTTCCCGAAGGGTATGACTATACATTTTTGGCGCCATGGCTCTGGCACCAGCTATCTGTTTCCGTGAGTCCCTTCTGAAGGATATCCGTGTCCGATGCACTTTCCACTATGGCACCCAGTTTGCAGTCATCTGCAAACTTTGTCACCATGCTGGCCTGTACTTCTGAGAATTAGATGCCAAACAATAGGACACCACTTGTGAGAGTCTGACACAGCGCCAGCAACTCTAACCCTGTGGGTTCTGTCCTTAAGCCAGTTTGCAACCCATCTTGTGACATATGGGTTTACATTTAAGCTGGTAGTTTTTCTACAAATACAGTGGGGTATTGTGTGTCGAAAAGCTTTGCAAAGGTAGGCTGTGGACTGACTGCCTTTCATCAATCATGGCCTTTGCCTTGGTGAAGAGAAGAAGAAGTTCAAAAGTTCCAAAGGCAAGATCCAACAAAGCAAAACTGGAAACGGTCCAATGTCTGCAAGTCCCTATATCTTTGTTTATGAGCTCCATTATGATCCTCTCCATAGCTTTGCAGACTAGACTTGTTAAGCTTATGGGGCGCAATTACCAGGGTCCGTCTCCTGTGGTAAGGCTGAGGTGGTAAGGCTGAGGTTAAACAGCTGCCTTATGTGCGGGGTTAATTCCTCATTTGAGATGTCCGGGAGGCTACACTCGGCTGGGATAGTTATCTCTCCTTTAGGGTGAAGTTTGCACTGAACCTGTCTGCCAGTATGTTGGCAATGTCTGTGGGTTCAGTGATTTTTGTATCATTTTGGACTAATTCTGAGCATATCTGGGAGTTTCCACCCAGGTTCCTAACATAGCTGAAAAAGGCCTTATGATTGTCCTTTGAATCCATGGCAATTTTTCTCTCAAAATTGGCTTTAGTTGATTTTATGAGTGCTCGTAATTTTTTACTAATAATGATCAGGGGTGACTTCCTTTATGGATTTTGT